>NW_008670162.1:5795-10422 GCF_000695815.1 Acanthisitta chloris | reverse complement strand
CTTTCCCTCTGTTGTTACTCATAACACGTTCTTCAAACCTGGGCTGGATCAGCTGTATGCCCAACTCAACTTGAAAGAGTATTTCTCACAGCATGACCATTAGCACGGTGAAGGATGCTCTCCCCCCCTCGTTGGTGCCACCATCAGAGGATTGCATCTGCATCACGAAAACCAGGTATGTGGAATCCTTACAGATATCACACACATCCTCACAGCCCCTCGACCCTCTGTTATGATGGACAATGCCTGAAACAAAAGCAGTTCACGGGGTTTAAAATTCCATCCCTCAGGTATTGTTCTTCCAATGCAACAGCAGGTTTTGCTCCTGTGACTCTCAAATCCAAAGCATAGCCCTTCTATAATGTTAGAAACTAGTGCAATACAGATCTTGAGAGAACAAGTGTCTGAAAGATGCTGCTCTCATTCATATTCTGTCCAGTGCCCCCTCTGTCATCCCTCAGCAGCAGCTGTTTCTCTGTATAGATGTGTTGTGAAGGTTAATGGCCATTGCACAACTCTGACAGGTTTACAAGCCTTTGTGCCACACTGTATGTGTACAATATCATTTTTTTTCAATCAAAAACCTCTGAGGTTTTGTCAGAGATTGTAAGGACAAGAACAAATCACCATAGTTTTTGGAAATGTAACATTGCTATTTATTTTTTTGACTTTCCATATCAAAAAACACATCTGTGTACCCTGACTATAAATTAGCTATTTTTCATTCAGAAACCTGTTCCTGGAATTTCCCTATATCTGAATCCAAAATGTATAAATCTTGTGGCAACAACTTGTTGCACTGGTGTAGCATTATCTCACTCTTTAATGCCACAGGAAGCACATAAAAATGAGTTGTATACTTTCTTTATTTCAGTATTTTAATCTGAAGAGCATGTTGAGAAACCTAACACAGAAATTACTGCAAGAAATATGATGACAGATTGTAATTGAAAATTATCACTGTAATGAGAGATCCACTATGTATGAGAAGGTCTAATAGAAAAAATCCCAACCCCCCCAAAAATCTCCCTTAAAGATAAAACAAGACTTTATTGTCCTTTCTCTGCACGAACAGATTTTAAAATATTTAACATCAATACCAAACACAGTGATGTTTCCATTGTCATTTCTTGAGACAGACAGAGTAGGATTAAGCACATGAGACAGACTAGAATTAAGCACAAGAGACAGACTAGGATTAAGCACAAGAGACAGACTAGGATTAAGCACAAGAATGAGCAGAGTTTGATGGAGATTAGCTTTTCAGTAAATGTTAAGATATATCAGAAGGATCTTTGAAATCTGATTGATTTCCACTGTAGATAATTCCTATCTTAATTCTGCCTCCCTAAAACAGCATAACATCATAACATTAATTTATGCCTTGCTTACATTCAAGGATTGTTTTTTATCACTGAACATGCCTTCTCACACCGAGGTACTCTGTGCTTCCACACCAGTGAAGATAACCTAAGAAGCAAATAACTACAAAATCAAAGTACAATCCTAGTTCTCCCACCCCCTTACCTGACCTGCTGTCTGTTAGGCAACATGCAGAAAGCACTGGTGGTACAATAGGAAAGCTCATGCTCCCAGCAGGGAAGAGATGGCTAGTACAAAGTAAAAGATACCTGGGCTCTATCAGTTGAAATGTGTAGTAAAGAGTAACTGAGATACCAAAACTACAGAACAAGAAATTGAATATGGAACACTAATCTTACATTATTTATAGAAACTCTTTCAATTATAGGTCTCCGAGGATAATTTCCAAACATAACAGATTAGCAGCAAGAAATATTATCAACAGATGAAATAATGTTCCAAAGAACTGAAATACTTTTTGTGGATCCAGACTACTGCACAGTAAACAGCCCTCACTGCTGTCAGAGGTAACCATGACTTAGGGATGAGAGAAGAAAAGCATGTTTTGTCCATGGACCTTTGCTGCACTTTATTGTTCCATCAAAGCCCAAATCTTACCAGGAAACCTCCAATGGAAAACAGCAGAATAAAGACAAACAAAAAGGGCAAGGATGTGCCAGGCTATAAATCAAAGCAAGGGTGAGTGTCAGGAGTGGCTGCCAATGCTGTAGATAACACTTAACTAAATTCACCGGGAACACTAAGTCTCTCACAAATTCCATTAGTTATACACTGCAGGCCAAAATATCCTTGCAGGACATGATATTTGAACAGAAATGAATTACTCCACTGAGCCTGTCCAAGAAATAGAATGCTGCACACTCCCTTTTACCATGCTCAGCTCATTAACTTTACCACGTCAGCAAAGCAGGGCTGAGCTGTTCAAGCTGCAGTTTGCCCTGTAACTCCATCACACACAGCAGAACTTTCCTCCCCTGCTTCCCCTGAGAAGTGTTCTCTGCTAACATGCTTGTTTGCAATTACAGCAAAGTAGCAGCTGAAGCAGCTCACACACCTGCAACTGCTCCAGCTCCTCCAGCTGACCTTCAGTTTGGGTGGGTTTGATGCTCATCACAGATGTAAATTAGAGAAATCTGTCACAGTTAGTAGTAGTAGAACTATTGTAGCTTGGGGGTTTGATGCTAGTAATTGCTTAGGTACAATATGCTTTCTGGATACCCAGACTTTTGGAAAACAGGACTGCAAAAGACATCTTTTGACATCTGCTGTTTTCCTTCACAGATGCCAGCTGTCCCCTACTCCCAAAATTTACAACACGTACATTTTGGCTCAGCTTGTAAATGAGCTTCAGGTACTCAAGTCTTGAAAAAGTTTTTAAAAAATGTTAGCTACATTTGTCTTAAAAATAATGAATTCTTTTGTGTTGAAATAACCTCGATCAGTGTTTGAGTATACAGAATTTTCTGCCATTCTGACACAATTTAGTTGCCAACTCTGGAGCAAACACAATATTCTTTAAGGCTGCTACCACAGTAAAATGTAGGATTTCTTTTCTTTTCCTTTCCAATATTGCCTGCAAAGTCTAAGCACCAAAAGTTGGTGTTTTCTGAGCCTGTTCAATGACTAGTAGCTATTTTCTAAAACCAGCTAGATTTTTTTTCTGCTTTGCTAACAGTTATTGCATGATGTTTTGTGGAAATAATTTGCAAGGGGAGGTCATTCAGAATGAGGTTTAACTACCTGCTTGTTTTCCCCACCAAATCTCAGATTGCTGGGGAACCTAGAGGATTATTCTTTTGATTTATTTTTTTATAAATACATGGTTTATAAAATGCAGCATGTGCATTATGTCAACTACCAAAGAAAGGCAATCCAAACTGTGACTGCAGTTTCATCCCATTTCAGGATTCAATAATACAACTGAACACTAAAGCGTAGCAAGACTTCTGGGCTTCTCTACTGATAAACAAATTAAATCTTAATTATTGACTATAACTAGGCAGCAAAGTATTCCTCTGATGTGTGAGTTGTACCAGCCATTGGTTTTAGTGTCTGCTGTTTGGAGGGATGGCAGATTTCCACTGTGCTGTACTAGCTCACTCTTAGCATAAGGATGCTCTGCCAGTGGCATATCATAGATCAGCCTCCAAAGTTTCAGGAACAAAATGTACTGGCAGCATTAGATGGGCAGGAACATGAGGAGACACAATGCTTTGTCACTGTTAGGTAGCACTTCTATCCTCATATATGAAAATGAAAAGAAAGGCAATTGTATCATCCCTACAGCATCCTCCACCAAAGTGATTTTTCTCTGTGTTTTCTCATACAGTGAAAATACAATTTATATCCAGGAATCATGGAGGCTATTGACTTTAATACAAGGAAACAGGTAAAAAGACATACTTCACCATGACCATTTGTATTGCCTCAGGCTTACAGGTAATAACACAGAAAATGCAATAGAAACATACTGAAAACATCCAAATCCCTCACAAGCAGAGAAAATGGGATAATAAAACCAACTAGAAGTGACTTCAGTTCTGGATGGTAGATTAAACTCCACCAAGAAGGTCCCCATGTAATCAGAACTGGCTTCCCAAGGTGTAGCCAGTGCTGCACACACCACAGCTCTGTAAGGTCCTCAGTCTCCCCAGCCTTGCTTGTAGTTCCAGCAGGAACAGCCCTTAATGTGCAGTGTGATGGTTTGTCAGATGTGAGCATCTGCCTGGCAGAAAACCATCTTGCTTTATAGCAGCCACTGAGCAGATGCTTGTGACTCTGCAGTTTTGCTTTCTAAAACATAATTCTTTATGATAGGTGGCAAGACAGAAAGACAGTCAAAAGCATTGAACTGAGGAATGAAGAGATCTAGAGGCATCTGTCCAATTCCTTTTTTTTCTTTTTGGTAGGCTTGGTAGAATAGTAATTCTAATCTGAAATATATGTGGTTTGATTCTCTAATCAACTGTTGCTGCTTCTTCTCTGCCCAGGCACTAATCCCCACCACATCATATGATAAGACCAGTCATGGAACTGGATAGAAAGCGACTGAAATGACCCAGCAACAACACAAAACAAACAAAAAAGTGGATAAACAGTCTATTCCAGACCAGTCCTGGTATGTAAGAAAGCACACAATGCTTATTGGGGGAACAGCAAGGTTAGCACAGGGAGCTGTGTAATAGTGTTGGGCATTTAGCACATGCATCTCCAAACATGTATCAAATTAACAATTACACATACA
>NW_008670162.1:0-5756 GCF_000695815.1 Acanthisitta chloris | reverse complement strand
CATGCTATGATGAGAAGGTATTAGTAACTTACTCATATGACTTATCATCCAACAATGTTTATTTTAGTTTCTTTAATAATTTTAGAAAATAATCTTAAATGCCTCTTGTGGAACTTGAATCTGAAATAATTTAAAATAACCCATGGACGAAAACACTAGGAGGCTTTGAAAATATGTATGTCTCCCTCTCTGGACACATTCCAAACCCACTTGGACACATTCCTGTCACCTGCTCTAGCTGACCCTGCCTTGGCAGGGGGATTGGACTAGGTGATCTCCAGATGCTCCTTCCAACCCTGACTGTCCTGTGATTCTGTGATATAGGATCACCTTTGACAGATGCCATAAATCTAGAAATTTTTTCCAAGGAAACTACAAAACTTGTCTAATTTTCATAATCATAGACTGTCTTGTAAAAACTGCTTGCTGTGCACCAACAATGCTTATACCAGCTCAAGTCCTAATGATTTTCAAATGCACACACACAAGGGGTAGAGGGAAGTGCTTTAGAATTTGCTTGAAAAGCAAACAAATCCATCAGCGAGAGAAGTGGAGTACATTCCCTTACGTTGCTTGAAAAGCAAACAAATCCATCAGAGAGAGAAGTAGAGTACATTCCCTTACTTGGAATTTAACACTTCAGTTGGTACCAGGCAAACATGGTCTCCCAAATACACAGAGAATCAGTTTGTTTGAACATATGGGAGAAAATAATGTTGTAAATATTTCCTTTGGTTTGTGTTTTTCAGCACCCTGCCTTGTGCAATAAATAAGTTGTTAAATCACACTTCTCTTCAGTTTCCATCAGGTTAGATCATAATATGTCTGTTAACACCTGCTTGTAAAAAGAAAAACAGAATCAGACACCTCTGTCTTTTCAGTACCTCTTACATCCGTGTGTTCTGATCGAACCCAAGCATTACCTGAATGGATTTCATGTGCTGATCAAATGAGAACTATGGATTTGTAGTTTACAGCCTGGGGCAATGCACACATGGACCCCAGTCCAGATCTGAGCCAGAAATAGATTTTATTATGTACTTTTTTATTGCTATGTTCTTTTATGCCAATGTCTCACACTGCTGCAGGAATACAAACACAAATAGGAAATCTCTGTTGCTTACCTTTTTGTGGTTCCTCAAAAGCAACTATAATACTGTAAATAGCACCAGGGAGTTTGAAGCATTGAACCCTGGTCCTCCCACTGCCTGTGCAAGCAGAGCTCTACTACACTGAAGTAAACCAACACCACAAATCATGTAATTCATTTTTGTACCATAGAGTAACAGCAAATATTAAGTTGGATAGGGATGCTGGAGATCATTTACTTCTGGGCAGAGACATGCCAGGTTTGGGATGACATCTGAGCAGGATTTTTCTAAGTCAGTGTTGTCCAGCTAGTTTGGGAACCTCAGCCTATTTATGAATATGGACTTTAATTGGAAAAGGCCTTTAGACAGAGAATGCTATTTGAGTATCTCTTGTATTAGAACTCACTGCCTAGATCAAGCTAATTACAAGCAAGCAGGATTGTATTTCATTGCAGTATATAGCAAACTATATATGCACCTGCATTGTCTTAGTCTTTCTCCCTCAATTCCTCTTTTTGATTCTCCTTCATCCACTATTTCTGCACCATTTTCCCCATTCTATACCAGAACAGCATCTCATGGCAAACCAGCACCTGGTTTTCCTCTGCAGGCATACATGATTACCCTCATGGTCTTCTTAGCATAGCACCTGGAATTCTTATCTGGAATCAGGATAGCAGTCTTGGTTCACCATGATGGACCAGTAACTTCAAATACTCTGTGCCTTTCTGAAGCTTCAGTTTAATGTAAAGAATAGGAAGTTAGCATTGTGGGAAATTTCACTCATTACTCTAAACTTGCATGTACAACTCACAGCCATGCAGTGCAGCCAAAGTAGCTCACAAACACTCCTGAAAAGGTGTAGCTCATAAAACACATCTCTGAAGCTCACAGTGGCTTAACCTAAACACAGTGCTTAAAACACACTGAACAATGCCAGTGCTCTTTCTTACTAACACATCATCAAGATACATTTTTGGCAGAGGTGAGGTGTCCTGCCAAAAGCACTTGGAGTAAGGCTGCAAATCAAGTGATGTGTGTAGGAAGGAGGGAAATGAGTGACAGAGAATTAAAAGAAAAATATTTTCTGACTGTTACCTATCCTGAGCTCACAAAATCAAAGGAGAAAAAGTTTACTTCCAAGGTAGCAGTAAAGCTCCACTAATGCAAAAAATCTCCTGTCTAAATGGCAACTGTTTTATGTAGGGTTTGTTGAATTCACTGTGTTGAATAGATTTTTCTGTTTTGGTAACTTTTCTCACAGTGTACTACTACTTCATTTTGGCTGCTGTCAAATATTACTTGTTAGACAGAATTTGTATGTAAAAGCTTGAAATCTAATCTAGGTGACAAGACAGGGAAATCTATAATTTGAAGCATT
This sequence comes from Acanthisitta chloris, assembly GCF_000695815.1. Classification (NCBI taxonomy): domain Eukaryota; kingdom Metazoa; phylum Chordata; class Aves; order Passeriformes; family Acanthisittidae; genus Acanthisitta; species Acanthisitta chloris. The sequence goes on along the minus strand of NW_008670162.1, from coordinate 3,284 downwards.
TTACCTTTAAAAATGAGATTATAGGACAGTTACCTCATACCTTGCCTGTTTGGCTAACTTCTACAACTTGCTGAGGCTAGGGCAACAGTACTGCACGATCACAGGTTACTGCAGTTTTGGAACAACAATCTAAGCTGAAAAAAAGAGAAGGAACTTCTGGGCTGAGGGTCTGAGCACCAGAATGAGAATTCCCTCATCCTTCCCTGCCACTGCATATGCACAGTTTGTAAGGTCTTAAGTGGCAGGATGAGTCCTGGACTGAACTCCCTAATTCTAGAACACTTCAAAGATAATTTTTTGAATTGTGACAGAGAGAGAAAGAGCTGAAAAAAATATATCTAAATGCAGAGGTCCAACATATGGGCCCAAGTGACAGGAAACCTTACACAGCTGTTGGGCTTAGGTCCGGGATTAAACTGTTTCATAAGCAAATTCACTTCATCCATTTTACTTTTTCTGTACATAGTCAGAGTTGCCTGCAGCATTCCCATCAGCCATTCCCAGCACGGGGTGTGCTGGGCACGGCCCTGCCCCAGCCAGGCTGAGCAGGCTCCTCACTGCCAATCCAGAGATCTACATCCACCTTGCCATTAAAACATCCCAGTGGGAATCCAGAGCTACGTCTCATGACTTCAGGTGAAAATAAAGAAAGCTGTTCCATTCAGACCATTATTGTTCATGCTGCTTTGTGAATTTATTTCTTTAAATTTTCCACTTGTGCTCCTGCCACGAGAGATCTATTAGACAGAAAGCAGCAAGAGTAAAACTTTATCATTTTGTTTCAAACTATAAAATAATTTACATCACATATTTTACTTACTTTTGTCTTTTTGTTTGGTTTTTTTTTTTTGAAACCACAAACATTCCAGCATCACACTGTAGGAATAAGAATAACAATAGAAAGCATAACCTTTTGCATAGTATTAAATGAACAGACAGAGTAAGTTCTTTATTTACAATTATTGTCTAGATAAAAAAATTCATAAAAACAGATGAATGAACATATATTAATAACCCCTAGTGGGATGGATTGCCAATGTACCACTGTATTGTTGTCCACAAATCTCATGCTGCTAAGTACAGTACGTAGAGAGCGAGCATTTATATATTGCAGGGAATCTGAACAAACTGATCAGTTTGGTTTTTGATCCATTGTTCCCATCACAGAGAGGTCAAGCAATAAAAGAAAGGAATTGTGATGCACGACTTGTAGTTGAAAGGTCATAGCTATTCTGCTTTAAAAAAAAAAAGTCTATAATTTATCATATACATAAAGCACAGTCTCTGCTCACAAAAGCCCAAGTTTTCTATGCATCTCAGTTTATATATGTTTTACTCTATATACACAGAATGCAGTGTTCATTTTCTTAACAGTTTTCAAGTCTGCAAATGGTACCTTAGGGAGGGATACTCCTACAGGGGAATTTAAAAAAAAAGGAAACCAAGAAAAAATATGAAGTGTTTGAAAATAAAAAGGCAAACAGTCAGTGTTAAGATGCTGAAAATAAATTGTTCCAGTATTAATAGCTTCTGTAGATGTTCAAGTCCAAAGCTAGAGGCTTCCCTGTAAATAGATAACACTTTTTTCTTCTGAACATGATATCCCAAGTAGGCCATAGAAACCCAATACATGTTATACAAAGGTTAATCACCGTATTTACAAAGCGAACAATCCTGACTGAGTTTCAATCACTTTGTTGCTAGGAGTCAGCTAAAATAATTATGTTTTCATGCTAGCTTTTTACTGGTAAGAACCAGGTCACACTATCTGGTGAAGAGAGAGTTGTATATGCCTTCAAAGACCTGTTCCGTTGGTCAGTGAAAAGTTTGGATCAGACAGCGAACTAAGTTTGAGCCAGAAACATTCAAGCTTCTACCCCAAAGTCCGGAAAGTGATTAGAGCTTTACCTGGCTGAATAGTCTTGATGCACCCTGAAAACATTTTAGTCAGTTCAGTCTGCAGTTTGGCCATGAGTCTAATCTTGTTTTGGAGAGTTCTGGCTTGGTTTAGTTCTCGTGACTGCAGAGATGCACCACTTTATGAGCCAACTTTAAGACAACCAGTAACACCTTAACAAATCAATGGATCAAACTAGTTTTTGAGAGTGTTTTGCAACACACCTGGCATAATCCGTTGTGTAATTCAAAATGTCTTTTGCACTGTACAGTTATGGAAAAGATCATATACTGAAAAGTCTCCAAGCAAACTTTATATTAAATACAAAAATTATTTATGAAAAATCTGTGATCCACAAAGTGCTTAGCATTCAAGTGGTTGACATAGCAATTATATAAGCTCATAAATTGTAAGTTTTTAGGGCTGTTACCATCTTGAAAAATGTTTTTCACCTTCCATACTGCAGGTTTTCAAACCAGCTTTCTTTGGAGAAAGCTCAAGGTAAAATAATGTATAACTGTGTTACAGTATACCTTGTGACTACAGGAAGACAAGCTTGGTTAAAAAAAAAAAATCACGCAAAGCACATCTCAATACACAATTAATAAAGTTTCATTCAGTCCTAATAGTGCAGAAATTACACTTTTCTTTAAAAAAAAAAAAAGTCAAAGCAACAACCTACAGTGATTTTCATCCAAAATGCCAACAGCCCGTACTTTGCAAGGAAGAAGGAAAGAAATGCCTAAATTGCTAACTGAAAAGGATCAACACAGTATATCACAATATTTTAACATTAGTTGTATCTCCATATAGACAAACCAAATATAACTTATTTTAAATTATAAACTCATTTAATATCTCTAAAAATCTTTCTGGAAGCCACTGCCAGATGTTTAAAGAATGAAATAGGCTCCCTTAGTGTGTGTTGCACCAAACCAAATTCAAGCAGATTATCAGAGGGGAAAAAAAAAAAAAAAAAGAGAGAACCTGATCATTTTGATTTTTATTTGAAACAAAGGAAGCCTGGTTTACCTCCCTGTATATAGGATCACAATGCTACATCCAATGTGTTTTATTTTGGCTTCTTTTGTTATTTACTAGCAGTATCTACATTATTTAACAAAAAAAAAAAAAAAGAAATCAGGCAGAAATCAGAACACATTGTAATAAAATATCCAGGGTGCGATATTACAGACATTTTCAATGAGCTGAGCTGAGCCAGTTTTATACTACTTCGGCAGGAAGTGCTTTCTTAACCCTACAAATAGTTAAGGATATTATCTACAGGTTTGTAAACAAATTACATTCTTTTTTTAGGACATAAATAAGTTAAAATAGTCAGAGCAATTTGAGCAGAAACAAGGCAACATGCCAACAAAGAAACTTT
>NW_008670161.1:19963-32902 GCF_000695815.1 Acanthisitta chloris | reverse complement strand
TATTTTTATATCATTTTTGTTAATTCAGATTACATCTGATTTTTTTTTTGCATGGAACATGTTCAATATTATGTCCATCGATATTGATTTTAGTGGTGTATGAGCAGATCCTGTTTGCTTTTTTCTACAATGAGGTGAAAAGAAAAAGAACAGTCGTTATAATTACTTAGAAAACCATTTTTCTAAAAATTCTTTCACTGTTTTTTAGTTTGGACTACTGTTATGCAAAACCTCTTCTAAGCCTGTTAGAATATGTGATCTCCATTTCCATAACCCATCATTAGATTCTGGTTGCATGTGAACACATGGACAACACACAAAATATGAATTATGGCAACATAAATCACATTCTCTCAGGTATTAGGACTTCATTGTCTCTTTCCCAGTCACACCCATCAGCACTTCCATCCAGGCAAACACTTTGGAAAGCATAAAACATACAGAAGCAACACTAGAAGTGCATGAAGAAACAGCAGAAAAGAGCACAAATGCAGCAAGAACTATCTTACCTTCCCCAGACAGTGAATGGTAAAAAAGCACAATCATCTAGGTGTTAAGGGTAAAGTGCAAACTATTCTTCAGCAAAATAGACAGTTAAGAGTGTCTGTTCTCATTAAAAGATTAGTACTAATGGCTCTTGTCCTGAGGAGACACTTTTAAATGGAAAATATATTATGAGTAACATATTTTCCAAAACTTAGCCATAATTTCTTCTTTAAAAATCCTAAGAAATTGGGGCTTTGGCAAACTCACTCAAGAAAAAATATTAATGATCTTATTTTAGAATATAAGTTCAAAATTAGGAGTAAACAAAAAATTGAGTACCAGAAAATTAAATAGAGAACTACTCTCAACAATGTCAATAGTTAGAAACTTAACTGCCAAAAATAGGAATATTGAAAATAAATATTTACCTTCTGTTCAAAACAAAAGGAAAAACCAACCACAACAAACCAACAAAAGAAACAAACCAGTAAGTGGAAATAACTTGACTGCGAAGCTTCTGAATGTTCTAATTATTTCTGATCTCAGTGGCAAATCCAAAAACTTTCGTTAGTGGCAGATATAGTTTAAAAATTCCTCTGGGAGGATGGAAATGGTTGAAAGTATAGAAGTGTCTGGAGTTATATCTTTGCACAAGTAATAACTCTAGCTGTGATTTTGCTTGAAACTGATTCTTACTTAGGAATATGACAACCAACTCCATCATTCATGCTTTGATGTGTAAAGTGTTAATATGGACAAGTGTCAAAAGGCCTAAAGATTTGTGGGTTTGCCATGACAATCCCTTGGACAGAAGTGTGTACACAAGGAAGCACAGATATATTGAATGACATTTGGAGTTTCTGTGCTGACTTATTAAAAATGGCTTTCCTATTAGTATTTATGGGTCGATAGTTTTTTACAAGCATACATAGCCTGGACTACAGTAAAATGCCACTACATCACTTTTGCTCAGTGACAGGGAATATACATGAAAAAAGGCATTTAGAAGATTCAGTTCTGGAGGTAGTCCCAGAATTTCAGTTTTTCTCTCCTGAAAGTGCTGGAAAGTGCTTTCAGCTTAGAAGGACAGGCCATAACCTCAGGGTTTAAGGTGAGGATGATAAGGCTGCACAGGAAGGAATAAGGGCAGGAATACCTTTCAGTCCTGGCACCTCTGGTGTGGGAGCAATCCTCAAACACATTCAGTTTGGGAGATGGTCCCAGAATTTTGGCAGTGGGCTCTTGAACAAGTGGGGATTGGTCTCTTCTCCCAGGCAACCAGCAGCAGGACAAGAGGGCACAGACTCAAGCTCTGCCAGGGGAGGGTTAGGTTGGATCTTAGGAAGAGATTTTTTGCAGAGAGAGTGCTCAGGCATTGGAATGTGCTGCCCAGGGAGGTGGTGGATTCCCCATCCCTGGAGGTTTTCAAGGTGAGACTGGATGTGGCACTTAGTGCCATTCAATGTATTTTCAACTGTATATCATGGATAAATTAACAAAGAAAGGACCAATGGATCTGTGATCGTTAATGAAGAATACTTTTTTTTTTTTTGTGGTTTTCCATTCCTTTTTCTGTACCTGTGAATAAATTTCTGCTTTGAAATGTGTCTCCTAATGATAAATGAATATGGCAATGGCACATAGGGATTGCTGATTATACAATTTGTCTTCAGTGCCACGAGATATAATTTCCTGTTTCGATCTTCTCCACCTTTTTTTTCCCATTATATCAAAACTGCTAGGATTTAAAACAAGTGTTTTGCACTGCAATACCTTCAATATATAAGTAAAATGAAACACAGTGAGTACTTAAGATCTGATAACACATTGCTAATTAAAGTTTTCTAATATGTTTAATATTCAGGTGGGAAGAATGAAGCTGAATGGGATACAGGGCAGAAAATCTGCAGTGATAGATACACACACACTACACAGAATTTCAAAAAAATAATCAGCACCAGAGATGAGAAACATTAAAAGTCCTGAAACACCTATGTATTATCCATGTCTGATGATAAATTTTAACTAGGTATCTACCACTGAGAAAAATGTACCTTAAGCTAAGTGTCCAAGAACTTTAAATCATGACAACTTGGTACCTGCCATTAAAAGGAAAAGGGTACAAACCTGGCAACTGTTTTCAGCTGCCTGGCAAATATACATGATGTGGAAAGTCACAAGCTACTTGATTTCCAGCTGCCTGGCAAATATACATGATGTGAAAAGTCACAAGTTACTTGATTTTATTTTATTATTTAGTTAGAAGCGTTTCATTTGCTGAATATTTATATATTTAATATATGTACTTGACATTTAATTTAATTCTATTTGGTATTTAACTCTGGTTTTGTGAATTTTGTGTTGAAAGGAAAGGCTGTGATGTAGAGGATCTACATGTACTTGACTAAGTAAAACAAAGCCTAACAGAGAAATATGAACAAGTAACCACTATTCAACATTTTGGGGATGAGACATGAGATGAAAAGTGCAGGTTTACAAACAAATCACCTTCACCTCCAGAAGCTTCAGGAGCTCTGCTAGCTTTAGTAAGCACAGAGCTTGTTGATTTGGACACTATAATAATTGCCTATCAAGCTGCTTCAAAGTATCAGTCATTGTCAGTTTGAGATAGTCAGTAATTATGTTAGAAGTTGCTACTGTTACGGGTTGCTGCCAACAAACAATGTGCAAATTAAAATAGAGTTATTATTCAGCATATTGCACAGTATTAATTTTCCAGTGTAATTCATTCACTGCCAACAGTGGCAGCTGTTACAACCTTCTTAAGTACACCCAAAAAAAAAAAATCCAGCTATTTGGAGATGCACAGACCTTCATCCTCCTGGAGACCTTCTCTGAGCAGTGGTTGAAACATCTGACAATTCATTGCGAAACCAAATGAATTCTGAGAGACTTTCCCTGTCATATTCATAGAATCATAGAATCATTTAAGTTGGAAAACACCTCTAATATCCTAGAGTCTGGTCATTAACAGTTCCAAATTCACCACTAAAATATGTCCCTAAGTGTCATATCTACACATCTTTTAAATACCTCCAGGTATGGTGACAACTACTTCCCAGGGCAGCCCAGTCCAATACTTGATAACCCATTCAGTGAAGAAATTTTTTCCTTTTATCCAGTCTAATAAGTCATTGTTTTGACTCAGAAAATCTTTTCTTTGTGTAAGCAAATAAAATTTTAGCACCATTTGTATAATCATTCATGCAGAGCACATCTTTTCAGAAAGGAAGGCACAAATAGCAGAGGTCATTGTAGCATTCCCTGTACTGTTAGTCAAATGTAAAGGCACTTAAAGAAAGCAGAAAAATTCCAAACTCACAAGCCAACCACAGTAAGGCTTGGGCAAAAATGCATATGCCAAAAACTCAGGAGCATCAACAGCTAAATACACATTGACATTTTATGCTCGAGATCCAGAAAACAGATAAACTTTTTTGCCTCTATTCATAGCCTTGAGTCAATTAAACTTTCCCTGTCCCATTTGCACTTGTTTAGAAGAAGGAGAGTAATACCCATTGGCCTCAAAGTAAGGTGCAAGAACTTTGATGGAAGAACCTTGGACTATGTCAGATGAGAAGTAGTGTTTAAATGAAAGTGTGATTCTCCACTCTCCCTTCCCTTGGTGTTAGTTGATTTGCTTTCAGTTTTGGTTTGAGTTTGTTTTTTTAAATGATCTCTATGACTTACTTGGTGTTAGTTGATTTGCTTTCAGTTCTGGTTTGAGTTTGTTTTTTCAAATGATCTCTATGACTTCCTCAGACACAAAAGCTTTTCTTCTTGTTCCCTGTGGACCTTAAATTTTTTAGTAAGATTGCTCCTAAGCAGTAATTTGCTTAATTTTGAACAAAGTAAAAAAGCATCCTTCTAATTGAACTTTTAATTATAGTATATTTGTGCATGTGCTCGTGCCCAGAATAGGGTGAAGTCAGTGATTATTGCTATGTGTGTGTGTGTTATATTTGTGGCCTAGTGTGATGTTCCCTTACAGTCTCATCATCACCACAGAAAGCAAAGTAATTTTAAAAGTCAAGATACAGAATTAGAAACTGAGTGCACAATCTTAGATTACCTCAGAGAGTCCATTTGTTATCTGCTCTTTGCACATACTGGTGCATTCAGTAAATTTATAGCCATTCCAGAGGAAACAAGTACATGGTGTGACCTTGAAAATGCATTTTAAAAAAAGGGTCTGTTCCTTAGTTGTGGCTTCACTTGACAAAGCAAATAAATGGAGATACATGTGTATAATGGGATAGTTTAATTTTGCCATTGATTATTATCCAGAGAGATAGTTTCTTGGGATTGACTGTGGCAATCCCAGTGTGATTCTATTCACATCTCTCTGGACCTTGTGCTCTATAAAGTCCTCTGGGACACTATGGTGGTGTACAGTGCCTTGCAATAAACACTCATATAGCATTAAAGGCAACTGCCTAATTAACACTGACTTTTAGTATATTCTGGGCTGGTTAAACTATACTAGTGAGGCTGGATTAGAGTTCAACCCCACTTATCATGGAATCATAGAATCAACCTGGTTGGAAGAGACCTCCAAGATCATCAAGTCCAACCCTACCGTGGTCACTAGCCCATGGCACTAAGTGCCACATCCAGTCTCAGCTTGAAAACCTCCAGGGATGGGGAATCCACCACCTCCCTGGGCAGCACATTCCAATGCCTGAGCACTCTCTTCTAATATACCCTCCCTGCACATTCCAATGTCTGAGCACTCTCTTCCTAATATCAAGGAATTTGAAGGAGTGGGATTCTGCTGAGCAAAGGCAGTTACAGATGTATGAACTCCTCAGCGAAGCAGAGCTGCATTTTATTGTCATCAGAACTCAAATGTGCTCCATGATTTGCACAGCAATTTGACAAACTGTTACCTGACACGAACATAAACACATTTCACATTCCAATGTCTGAGCACTCTCTTCCTAATATCAAGGAATTTGAAGGAGTGGGATTCTGCTGAGCAAAGGCAGTTACAGATGTATGAACTCCTCAGCGAAGCAGAGCTGCATTTTATTGTCATCAGAACTCAAATGTGCTCCATGATTTGCACAGCAATTTGACAAACTGTTACCTGACACGAACATAAACACATTTCATATGAGATTCTGACACTTATTAATTTCAAAGTGTCATTCTGAAAGAAATTTTCATAATCAAGATTAAATTAATCCAAATCCCAGCAATGATCCATGAGTATAACTTTCAGTGGATAAATTTATGCATTTATATAAGGACCTGCCTTATACTATGATGAATGAGATGAAGCTGCATTTCTATATATGTATGTATGCAAATATGCAAATATTATAGTAATGTTGCTAGTGATAGGTCCATGTTGCTTGTCCATTGAAGTTGAAACTAGTTTATATGACCTAATCTGATTTTCTCATCAGCAATTAATCTGCAGATGAATTGTGAGAAACATTGCAGATTAAGCAGAGTTAGAGTATGAAGTGCTGTATGCTTTGGAATTAGTATAAATATTTCAATAATTTTGTGCTCTAAATGAGCCAGGGATGAAATAAAAACTTAGAAAATCTACTTAACCCACATTGAACTTACTATTTCTACATGGATATATATGTGCACAAACACATATTTAAGTTGGGACCACTGACTAATGTTTTATGACATGCAGCAAGTTCACACCAAGTTTCAGTGAGAGTCATAACCATCCTTTAGAAGACACTAAAAAAAACCCAAACCAAACCACTAAACAAAATGGAAGTGAATTGATTCTGTGCTTTGAATTCCTATCACAGAACTGCTGGTTGTACTTTAACCTTGGAATAGGTATTGATTGACATTTACCACAGGGGACTTCATTACTTTACACTAGTATATCTGAATGCAAAGTGGAGCTTTCCAAACACAGGCAGACACTATCTTCTGTGCAGCAATACACTCCCACATTTATCTCTGGCACACTGGGGCACTCACATTGACCTGATCCCCAGGCTCTAAAGCATGCACTGGATTTTGTTAGGAATATTCTTCTTGTTTTGTTTTTCATGGAAACGAGGATGTAGGTAAAAGAGGAGCAGTAGATGAGGTGACTTTAAGAGTCATCCCAGCATGTAACTCAGATGATGTATAGTCTGTGAATGCAAAATTGCTTTTAGGTTTTCTGGCCTAGGCTTGGTGTTGAAAACCATCTTCATCTCTTTACTCTGCTGCTTCACTAAGGTCAGGTGAGATACTCAATCTATACAGTATATTCTTCAGTCAATGAACAGACTTAAAGACCTTCAGTGTCAATCTTTAAGTCAATCTTCTTCATTCCATTAAAAAAGGACATTGGTTTCATGATGAAGATATTTATTGACTTCTAAATAAGTCTTCCCCACCAAATGAGAGAGGTGATTGTGAGAATAAAGCTTTTTGCTTTGAAGTATTATAAGGTAATATGGGGGAGGCCATGATATTTTTGGTAATATTAATTTGTAAATATTTGAGGTATCTTTGTGCTAAAAAAAAATCACCATCTTCTATGGAGAGAGAAGAATGCACATTTTCTTAAAGTAAACAAGAGGAAAGCTAAAAAGTTGCCTCAGGATTTCTTACATAGGCATGTTATTTCCAGAAAACATGTTTTAGGGTGTTCAAAACATGCATATTTTACCAGAAATTGTATGAGATTCATTTCACTTTAAAAAAAAGTTAAAATCAAGTCTTTAAAACTACCTACATAAATAGAATAAGCCAGGACAAAATACTTACAGGATCATGGAGTATAGACACTAAATCTATCAATGAAGCAACTATACACAGACTCCAGTTATTGTTGATTGAATGCATAGAACATGGTAGCACTTGTTGTAAGAAATTAGCAAGTCCTTGGTGCTAATCTGTATTGGCAAATAGCTATGGGTATGTATTAGTCTGAGTGGGTCTAGCATTAGTACAGTGCAAAAAGTTTGGCTGGGGTAGGGTTAACTTTCTTCACAGTGACTAGCACAGGGCTGTGTTTAGGATTTGTGCAGAGCACAGGGTTGGTAATGCAGAGATGTGTTTGTTGTTGCTGAGCAGAGCTCACACAGAGCCAAGGCCTTTGCTGCTTTCCTCACTGCCACACTGGGAAGGGAGTTGGGAGTGAATGGGAGATTGGGAGGAGACACAGCTGGGACAGGTGACCCAACCTGACCAAAGGGACATTCCACACCATAGCACATCATGCTCAGGGTATAAAGTGGGAGGAAGAAGGAGGAAGGAGGAACATCTGGAGTGATGGTGTTTGTCTTCCCAAGAAACCATTACATGTGCTGGTCCCTGCTCTCCTGGAGGTGCTGAACACCTCCTTCCCATGGGGAGCAGTGAATGAATTCCTTGTTTTGCTTTGCTTGTGTGTGCAGCTTTTGCTTTCCCTTTGAACTGCCTTTATCTCAACCCATGAATTTTCTAGCTTTCACCCTTCTGATTCTCTCTCCCATCCCACTAGTGGGGGAGTGAGTGGCTGTGTATTGTTTGGTGGCTGCTGGGGTTAAACCATGACAAAAGTACATATTGCTCTTCAGCTTGTTAAAAATAGTTTACTTCTGAAACAAAATACTATGAAGTCTCTCCCTCTGTGACATATACACACACACGTGTGTGAGTGTGTGTCTGTCTGTTGTTTTCACTAACCTTCCCACCAGGAAAAAAGAAGACATAGTTAAAAGCTAAATGTGTTGATCTGAATCATGATTGTGCACATCAGAATTATAAAAGGGCTCAGAGCTGTTTGATTTTTCTATGCTTTTAATTACTTTCAAAATTTATTATAATTTACCTATTTATTTTAGCTGATAGAAATTTACGTGAAAACACACTTATTTCTAATTCCAGTTTACATAGTTACTTAGCACACAAATGCTACCTAAATATGCAATGCTCTATTGAATGAATCCTACTTATTTTTACTGTAAGTATTTGTCTCTCCTTGTAGTTTTCTGTTGGACTACTTAGTAGCCAATTAGAAATCTATTTCTCTGACAGCTAAAATCTATAATTCATCAGATGTAATATGATAATTGCCCATTTATAATCTCAAACATTGCACATCATTCCATTGAGGAAATGATTCAGAATTGTTTTCCAATTATAAATAAACCTAATTGCTTGGAAAGCATACTGTCTGTAACAGTCTCACAGGATCTGGCAGTGGGAACTAGGATGACACTACTTAAAGTTTTGCAGCTCATAATTTAGCAGTTTAAATGCACAGTTAAAACTTTATAGATATACATCAAGGCCAATGGTGCTATTCATGCCCTGCAGATGCAGCATTTGAAGTTTAAATCAGGGATATGGTGATGATCAGATAGAGACAGTGATTTGCCTTGGGCCACAGTTTTCAACTCACTGACAAACATGGAGTTTCTTACTCTAGAATCTTCAACAGACTAAAAGGACAATATGAAGCAGTTAATCCATTCTTTTCCTTGGTTATGCTCTAGAGACTTATTAACCACCAGAAAAGTGTTTGATTGTTCTCACCCTTTGGAAACTGATGCCTTATATCAGACTCTCTCAACAAAATGTGTATGAAGACTCTCTGGAAAATGAGATTTCTATCATGTTTTTCCTTGCTAACCTAAAAATGTGTGCTACAGGAGCTATGGAGTCACACAAAGCTGTTACCTGGAAAAAAAAGTTGAGGGATTTTGTATAATAATTTGAAACTCATATCATGACCTCTTGATATCCAAGGCTAGGTGGTCAATTTGCTCGAGTCTAAGATTAATATGAGGAATATGTGTATTAAGGCTGTCTGTTGTAAAGACAGAAGCTCTGTTAATGCTGAAACATGTCACAGACAACCTTCTCTTTCATCTCCATTTGAAGAATGAAAAGCAGATTGCACTGACTGATGACGATGTCATCAAAATTTGATTCTTAGTTCCTTTTTCAAATGCCTGAAATCTGGAACTGTCAAAGACCACATGGAAAAATCAGCTAAAACCTGTTAAACCAGACTATTTGCAAGCACGAGCACAAACCAATCCCAAATAAAACAACCTCCCAATCTGGAGAACCTTTGGTTCCTCTGAGGTACATCTGAAACCAGAAATACTGATGCACAGACACAATGGCAATATGACAAATGGTTTCTTATCCTGTTCTTAAAAAGCTTCACAGGCAGAAGTTGCATGATGAGTCATTTCTTAACAAAATCTGACCTCATACCCCACAGATGATATCACAAACTATCCAAAATAAGACATGCATGGAGCATATATATGAGAAACTCCATAAAGATGAGGAGTTTTGTATAATATATGAGAAACTCCATAAAGATGAGGGAGTTTTGTGTGATTTCAGAACTTGTAAATAAATACACTTTCTTAAAAGAGGAATTTTCTCTTGGACAAATTCTCTCACTGCCACATTGTATCAGTAAACAAAACCATGTAGAATCACAGAATCATTAATGCTGAAAAACATGTTGTGTCCAAACATTTAACATAGCCAAGTTCACCACTAGACTATGTCCCTCAAGTGCCACATTTGCACATCTTTGAAACATCTGCAGAGATGGTGACCCAGCACTTCCCTGATAAACAAAACCATGTAGAATCACAGAATCATTAATGCTGAAAAACATGTTGTGTCCAAACATTTAACATAGCCAAGTTCACCACTAGACTATGTCCCTCAAGTGCCACATTTGCACATCTTTGAAACATCTGCAGGGATGGTGACCCAGCACTTCCCTGACAGCCTGTTCCAATGTTTGACAACTCCTTCTGTGTAGAAACGTTTCCTAACATCCAATTTAAACCTTCCCTCCTGCAACTTTGAGGCCATTTCCACTTGTTCTCTGACTTGTTATTTGGCAGAAGAGACCAACACTCACCTCACTAACAACCATTTTCAGGTCATTGTAGAGGGTGATAAGGTCTCCCCAAGTCTCTTTTTCTCCAGTCTGAACAACCCCAGGTCCCTCAGCAGATCCTCGTAAGACTTCTAGTTAAGGCAGTCTACTCTTGCTCCAGCTGAAGAGAGAGAAATCAGTTATTAACTAGTGAGAAGCAACAGCCTTCTTCCCTCAAATAACCCTGAGAGATCAAAAGAGGAGACATAAGTACAGTCATCTTGCAAAATATAGCAACATTTCACAGTATATTGCTAGATTTGCCACTTTTTGGGTAATCGTTCTGCTGTTTCAATATAAAATACTTGTTTGCTAGATTTTTTTTTTTTGGTATTCACTAAAAGAAACTTTCTAAGTCATCATAGCTGGTGTGATTGCAAATTCACTTACAGCTTCAGAGCAGAAAGGTCACAATGAGATCACTACTCAAAAGCACATTGTACATGTGAGACAGGTAGGAATAGATACCCTTTCTTATAAAATCTGCATATTGAACATGGACAGTATGTTCTGACATTTAACAAAATGTTTCTTTTTTTTCTCTACCATGCATATTTAACATAGCTCCATCTCATGAATATATAAATCATTATTTTTTCGGTGATAATAGCAGAAGAGAGAACATAGGGTATCCAAAATAGCAGCAATGTGAAAGGTAAGGTTGCAATCTCAGATACTTATTTTTAGCAGCTTTTTTTTACTCAGGAAATCATCATTCACAGAAGTAATGTACATCCCAAAAACTCATCGAAACCTATAAAATTTATCACCAGACTCAAAACACAGACCAATTACAGAATACACTATCTGTGCTTGGGATTGCCCTGAACCAGGTGCAGAACTTTGTACTCAACCTTCTTGAACTTCATGAGGTTCCCATGGACCCACTTCTCAAGCCTGTCATGGTCTCTCTGGATGGAATCCCTTCCCTCCAGCAAGTCATGGGGACATTCATGTACTTTTTCATGGTGCTGTTTTGATGGATTTGAGGCTGAATTTGTTTTAAAATTGTTGGATTGTTTTATGAGTTCTTAGTTTCTGTACATCTGTGCTTCATTGCTGTTAGCTGTTTTCTAGACTTAATCCAGAATAGAATAGAATAGAATAGAATAGAATAGGAGTGTAGTGTTTCAGTTGGAAGGAAGCCTCAAGAATCCTCTAGTCTAACTGGCTGGTCCGTTCAAGGCTGACAAAAAGTTGTAGCATGTTGTTAAGGGAGTTGTCCAAATGTCTCTTAAATCACTGACAGGCCTCAACCACCTCTCTGGGAAGCCTATTCCAGTGTTTGGTCAACATCTTGGTAAGAAATGCTTCCTGATGCCCAATCTAAACCTCACCTGGCACAGTTTTAAACCATTCCCATCTGTACTGTCACTGGCTAACAGGGAGAAGAATCATAGAATCAACCACATTGGAAAAGACCTCCAAGATCATCAAGTCCAACCCTACCGTGGTCACTAGCCCATGGCACTAAGTGCCACATCCAGTCTCAGCTTGAAAACCTCCAGGGATGGGGAATCCACCACCTCCCTGGGCAGCACATTCCAATGCCTGAGCACTCTCTCCATAAAAAAATCTCTTCCTGATATCCAACCTAAGCCTCCCCTGGCAGAGCTTGAGTCTGTGCCCTCTTGTCCTGCTGCTGGTTGCCTGGGAGAAGAGACCAACCCCCACCTGACTCCAACCTCCTGTCAGGGAGTTGCAGAGGGTGAGAAGGTCTCCCCTGAGCCTCCTCTTCTCCAGGCTGAACACCCCCAGCTCCCTCAGCCTCTCCTCATGCCACTTGTGCTTGAGAGATCAGCACCTCCCTCTCCACTTCCTCAGGAATGTGTACAGAGCAGGCTCTTCTTCCTCTTAGCATTTATTCACAGGATTGTACAGAATGCTAAATTTGCTCTTCCTCAAAACAAAACACAACAAAAACCCAACCCACAGTGTCTTTTTATGGATAAAAATGCTAGAAAATTCCTGATGTGCTGCATCCAATTCTACCTATGGAGAAAGCACAAGAGCTGTGCACAGTTTCCCTTAAGAGTGTCAGAAAATGCTGATCTAGGACTTCATAAACAAGTTGACCTTGTTCTGTCCTCTGCATGAGGGTGAACTTCACCCTATAGTAATCATGGCAGTAGTAACAACAGCAATTGCAAACGGTGCTATTGGACTGCAACCAGCCAGGCCAATTTCAGGACAGCTTCTATACAGCTCAAATCACTGAGCAAGCAGATGCTTAGCAGGCTACTATTATAGCTTTCAGTTATTGACAAAGAAAATCTCCTGGGCACCACCAGGGCACCCTAGCACTGTAGTAAAGCTGCTTAAAACAGAAGCTATCATGAAAAATTGCCCAAAAATAAAAAGCCCAAAACCAAAACCAAAAATCCCCCAAACCAACACAGCAGGGAATAGATTATTATGGTACAACTCATACCTGCCAGGGCAGCAATGTTCTGAAGGGTATATAGTGGCAACAGGAAGGTCCAAACAGGGTTTGAAAAACCATCCCAGAAAAGCTGTTTGATTTATGCTTCCTGAGGATTTGTAAGAAACTTGAATGCTTA
>NW_008670161.1:6606-19945 GCF_000695815.1 Acanthisitta chloris | reverse complement strand
AGGGAAAGACTGAGATGTCTTCGTTGCTGGTTTTGGGTTTGCTGTGGAAACATTTAAGAATGTACAGGGAATAGGTGAAAAGATAGATTGATAGGCAGACACACATAGATATTTGCAAGGTAAATATTTTCCTTATGATAAAGGTGAATAAAGAAATCTTGTGAAGGAAAAGCCATTGACTGGCTCAATGATAAGCAGACAAACATACCTTTCAGAACAAGTCCCTTGTATACTTCTCAGGGGAGACCTTCTCACCCTCTGCAACTCCCTGACAGGAGCTTGGAGTCAGGTGGGGGTTGGTCTCTGCTCCCAGGCAACCAGCAGCAGGACAAGAGGGCACAGACTCAAGCTCTGCCAGGGGAGGGTTAGGTTGGAGATTAGGAAGAGATTTTTTGCAGAGAGAGTGCTCAGGCATTGGAATGTGCTGCCCAGGGAGGTGGTGGATTCCCCATCCCTGGAGGTTTTCAAGCTGAGACTGGATGTGGCACTTAGTGCCATGGGCTAGTGACCACGGTAGGGTTGGACTTGATGATCTTAGAGGTCTTTTCCAACCTGATTGATTCTATGATTCTATGATATGCAATTTTTCTTTCTGTACATGTGTGCATATACATATGAATGCAAATTCAAAGCACAAAAAATGCTGCTTGTTTATATATTAGTATGGGGAGATCATCCAGGTCTATGAATTCATTACAATAAGAAGCTATAGAGAGCCAAATGGGATAAAATAAAATGCTCCCAGATAGTTCAGTCCCTGACTATCTTAACAGGAGAATAAAGATTGTGACTTACAAAAAAATTCCTTACTGGAAAGGTTAGGACACATGGAGGTTGTGAAGTGCTCTTTGCAAAAGAATGACTCTTGCCTGGTCAAAGTAGGAATACAGTAGTTACTATAGACATTTATTTTTGTTTTCAGTCTTAATTTCAGGAAATTTTTATTAATCAAGATTATTTCTAAACAGTTTCTGAGGATACAACTCATATTCTGACATTGCTGTTTATTTTCAGGCAGTGATAGGTATTTGCAATACTTTAAATGGACTGTTTGGAAACAAACAGTGTGGCCTTGATGGGTTTCCAACAACAACAACAAAAATTCACATTTATATTGCACAGAAGTACATGAAATTGTATAGTGGTTTCTGTCATTTATCAGCAGGTGAAAATGGCATTTAAAATCGTGAAAATTGCTACTCATTGTTCATAAGTATCATGCTAACTTTAAGTGAATTAATTTTCCTCTAATGGCTATGGGGTTTTCTTAGAGCGAAGCAAAAAAAAAATCAGAATCAAAATCAAACTTCAAAGAAAAAGCAGATTTTCCTTCTGCAATGTAATAACAGTATTATATTGTTTACATTTTTCTTAATTGAAAGCAACTGTGAAATGAAATTAAGAATCTGTTGCCAACATGTTCAAATGGAAATTCAGCAGCAGCTGTCAGAAGAGGTTTTCTCTCTGCATAAGTGTGACATGTCCTCCCAGGGTAGACAGTGAGCTCTGTCAGGAGGCAGCTGTCAGAAGAGGTTTTCTCTCTGTATAAGTGTGACAAGTTGAGTCTACAGGTAGTTTTTCTGGCATGAATGTTAGTTGGGAATGAGATTTTCCCCTTCCACTCCTAGCTGACGTAGCTGTGTCCACAGAACATTATAGCATAGACCTGGCTTTATTCCTAACACATAAACCTTTGGAAGATTGATGCCTTTGATTTTAAGAACTTTAAGACCATGTCTATGTTTTCAGTAATGTTTTGTCTATAGAACCTTCATTAGCTCTGGTTCCAGTGTGAGTCTCTAAAGGAGTGCAGAAATAAAAATTATCATTAAAAGCAATAGGTATTTACAAAGTGTGTGGTGCAACTTGCAGGAATTTATGAAGCTGAGAAAAGAGTCTTACAAATATCAGGAGGAGGAGGAGAGGATTTTATGAGCTACAGAAGCCAATAGGTGCAGCCATACTGAATACCCACACAATTTGTACCGGTGTAAATGAAATAGTTTTCCCCTTTAATAAATGCTTTGGGGAATAGGTTGCAAAAAGCTTCTTGTTCCTTTTAATTTTCTAGTAGTCTACCCCTCTTAATTACTGTACTCAGGCAGTCACATACTGCATAGAACAGTTGCAGCCGATGAAGTCATGGAATGCTTTAAATCAGAGCAGGCAAGAAGGATTTAAAAAGGAGAATATTATATTTATTGGGGCTTTATTAATATCACACTACAAGAAATAAAAAGAGAGAAATTAAGGAAATCTGAGAATCCACCTTATTTTATGAAAGTGATGCAAATATTTGATTTAGAATTTACATTTCTCGGGCTAAATATGCTTATTTAATAACTTAAGTTGCAAGAAATATTTCAAGGATGTTTTCATTTCCAGGAGCTCCCCTCAAATGCAGAATTAAATCCAAAAAAATTCAACAACAATCAAAATAATTTAAAATCACTCATAAAATTATGACATCTTTCCACTGAGATCTGGATATTTTCACTTGTTGTGAAATGCTGTGGATGTGTCATTTCATTATGCTTCTTACATTTCAAGGAAGGTTTTTGCTAAACTCTGTTCCTTGGAATATGTCCAAATCAGTATCTACACTTTTTTTGCCATTGAAATACTGTTTGATGAGCAATGCAAGAGTTGTTTCTTTTAAAACAAACCAAGCAAACAAACAAGCAAAAAAACATAAAAGCTTAAGGATGCCACTTATGCCAGAGCACCATTAGTGTCCAAGGATATAAAATTATAGGATGTAGTTCAAGTCAAATGTCAGCAATATTTTCATCATATATGTGCTGGCACAATGCATGAAAGGTACTAAAACCTTCAACCAAAAAGTGAAATAGGGATAACAAAATACACAGAAAAGCAGATGTAAAAAATCTTTTGAAATATGCCTTTATACAGAATGAAATGAAACAGCAGTTTCACTGCCTGTGCTTCTTTTAAGGCATGGAATAAAAATGCTTAGGTGTGATACACATTCTTTACAACAATCAAACATTTCAAGAGTTTGATGGCATTTATGGCAGGTCTTGATTACTAGGTTTAGCAGATCAAAGTCTGCTTGTTTCAGAGAAGTTGCTCCTACAGCAGGAGGACAAGAAGGCACAGACTCAAGCTCTGCCAGGGGAGGGTTAGGTTGGAGATTAGGCAGAGATTTTTTGCAGAGAGAGTGCTCAGGCATTGGAATGTGCTGCCCAGGGAGGTGGTGGATTCCCCATCCCTGGAGGTTTTCAAGCTGAGACTGGATGTGGCACTTAGTGCCATGGGCTAGTGACCATGGTAGGGTTGGACTTGGTGATCTTGGAGGTCTTTTCCAACCTGATTGATTCTATGATTCTATGATTTAATATGCTATAAATCAAATTGAAGTGAGATCTATATTTATTGTGACTTACTATGCAACCTTGTGCTAGCCACAATATTTCCTACATAAATATTCTTTCAGAATATGCCAAGTTGACCAGATAACACGGAGCACAAGAGTTTCTTTCAAAGATATAGCTGCAAGCTTTATAATTCAGACAGAAACATATCTTACATGTTGTATATAATGATGTGTAGCCACATTATTTCCACTACAGATAGACTTGAGGAAAGTCTAGTTCCACAGTCGCCTTCCAGTGAAGTAGTTCTGTGCTTTGGAATCTCAGATTGTCACTTTTCTCACCCATCATGGCTCATTATGCTGGGACAGATGCCTTGAGGACCACATGTGCTCGTGGGCCAGTGGCAGCATCCATTAATACCCTGTTGCTCCAGAGTGTGCAAGGACTGGTCAGTAATTTCTGCAGGAAAATCCCTCAAGAGAGAATGAAGACAAACGTGTTGATTGAGCCCAGCTTGGTTAGTCCTTTCCAGCACAGAGGGCCATCTTGCAACCCAGACATGGTTGTTAAGGACAGTTCATAAGAAGTTGTGAGCTCAGAGGTTCAGGTGAGGAACTGTGTTTTGATTAAGTTATAGACTCATAGATAAAAATTATTATCTGTCAGTCTGGATAATGAACTAATGTAGAGATCACTGGCAGAAGGAGCTAATTTTTCAGCAAAATATATTATGAACTAATGTAGAGATCACTGGCAGGAGAAGCCAATTTTTCACCAGAATATAGGAACTGGACAAAACAAGGCACTGGAATAACTTGCCAAGTGAGGTGGTGGAATCACCATCCCTGAAAGTGCTAAAGAGGTGTCTGGATCTGACACTGGTGGATCTGGTTTCAAGTTTAGAGGTTCCAGCAGAGTGGCAGGTTAATGGTTGGACTCAATGGTCTTAAAGTTCTCTTTCAACGTTGATGGTTCTATGATTCTCTTGGTCTGAACATTTGACAGTCTGAGCAGGTGATAACTTCTTAGATAAATGACAGTACAAAATCCACTTTGAATAATGTCAAAAGCTTCTGCTTAACTTTTCTTTCTGCAATTCAAGGTGTTATATTATTTAAGGCAACATCAACAAATTTGTGAATGTGGAAGCAACTCCATCATCCCAAGCTGTAGTAAATGAAATGGCTGCCTGTGTCCTTTCCTCAAACTTCATACCTATACATTGCATTTTTTCTCTGTAGGTTTCTGGTGGATTTATAACATGTGACAGAATACCAGCAGCACAGACTTCATGATCCATCATTAAAATATGTAAATAATGCTGGTCTTAATATAACATAACATAAAATTTAATAACTTATTAATACCTCTGGTTTTCAGATGTGGATTACCTTGATCCTTGCTTACCCCTGGAGAGTCAAGAAATTCCGTATAGTGAAAGCCTTATATGCCTCACATTAATAAAGTGAAATTTCTTAGCATTCCCAGGAGCTTTACAGTGAAATGTTATACCTAGTCAGAGTGCTAGTAAAGAAACATTATAGGAGGCATGTATTTTTTGAAGAACAGTTTATGGGCATTTCTTGTAGTATCTGCTACAAATAATTCCACATATCTTGAGAAAACATTAAAGCTACCTTTACATTCAGTTCTGGGGTTTCAATTTTATCTTTTTTTTTTAATTTTTTTATTAAATGCCCTCTCTGTATTTTAGTTGCCAAGGCAAAAGGGAGGTTACTGTGCTCAGTTCTGGGCCCCTCAGCTCAGGAGGGACATTGAGGGGCTGGAGCAGGTCCAGAGCAGAGCAACGAGGCTGGGGAAGGGACTGGAGCACAAGTGGCATGAGGAGAGGCTGAGGGAGCTGGGGGTGTTCAGCCTGGAGAAGAGGAGGCTCAGGGGAGACCTTCTCACCCTCTGCAACTCCCTGACAGGAGGTTGGAGTCAGGTGGGGGTTGGTCTCTTCTCCCAGGCAACCAGCAGCAGGACAAGAGGGCACAGACTCAAGCTCTGCCAGGGGAGGGTTAGGTTGGAGATTAGGAAGAGATTTTTTGCAGAGAGAGTGCTCAGGCATTGGAATGTGCTGCCCAGAGAGGTGGTGGATTCCCCATCCCTGGAGGTTTTCAAGCTGAGACGGGATGTGGCACTTAGTGCCATGGGCTAGTGACCATAGTAGGGTTGGACTTGATAATCTTGGAGGTCTTTTCCAACTTGATTGATTCTATGATTCTATGACCCCTAATTCATCCATTTTGAAGTTGAATGAAATGACTATTTGCCCTAGCGTATGTTCACACTATAACGCTAAGCATCCCATAGCAAACTGAGGATCTGGTGTTCAAAAATGTTGATGCTGTAGCAGTTGGTGTGGTGGTAATGAGTAATAAATGATGACAAATGGCAAAAAAATGTTCGTCCTTTTGCATTTAGCTAGAAAACTATTGTTTTCTTACAAACTTGATTACAGAAAGAAACAAACAAAAAGACCAAAAAAGTCTGGAAATTGTAGTTTGCATTCTCTTGTATTTTTTATTCCAATTTCTATTCCCTGAAGTTGCAGGATTTTATGGCTTTTTTTTTTTTTTTTTTTAAGGGGCTGTATATAAAATGGGAGTACTGCAGCTTGCAGGGTGCAAATCCCTCTGTAAAGCAGTGACATGGGGCAGACAAGCAATTTAGGCCAAATACTGGCAATACAATAAACATGTACAAAGAAATCATAAATTTCAGTGGGAAAACACTGAATACCATGGACTGTAGACAGGTTCATCATAATCACTGCTACACCAGTTAAATATCTACAGTGTAATGAGACACTTTTTAAGACTCTTCTGCTAACTGAGTAAAATTTTCTATCAGGACAACTAGTGCTGCCATGGTGAAACAGAAATGCTAGAAGACATAGCATCTGCTGCTGAGAGGCTGTTTCCAACCTGAGAAGTGTCATCATGTACAGTTTGCTGTGACTGCAAAATTAAATTTTACTGTCCTTGTTGGCAAAAGGTGTTGGTGAATTCAGAGTAGATTTTCTGAGAGCTGTTGAGGTCCTCATAAGGCAGGCCAGAAAGTGCAAGTGACCACAGATTGCACAAGTTCATTTCCAAACATTTTCAAAGTGTTTGAACAGAGTTTTTGTTCATACAATATTCAGATGGTGATGTAAAACTACACAGACCAAGGTAGTTTCTGCTCTTGTGTGCACAAGAGAAAAAGCTGCTAAATTTAAATTGATATAGTCTTTGCAGTAAGATTATGACTGAATAGAGATATAATAATAAATCTAGTTTTAACTGAGCTGTTTCTATGCAAAATACTTATATTTTCATTCACATTTATCCTTAATTTCTAAAAGAAAAAATAAAAAGAAAAGAAAGAAAGTGTTATTGATAGATTGAGAAGATACTAGCAGGGAAAAAAAGTCAAACCTACTTGCTTTAATTTCAAATAAATAATAGATAACCAGCTAGTTTAAGTACTCCCCAAGAAGCTGATGTTCCCTAGGACCTTTCTATTTTTTGCCTTCTCTTCCAGTGTACAGCACAAATGTTTCTGTGCTTGCAGGGTGAATTAGACCTGAAAAAACAATCCAAACCAAAGAGGTTATTTTTCAGGGGAATCATTTACCCTATCATTTCCACAGTGGGTAAGCAAACCTGTGAACAACAAGGCTAGTAAAAAAAACCCAGCCAGGGTCAGAGCAGGCACTTCTGCACCACTGGAAGAGAATTAACTTCTAACAATGATCTAAGTAAGACTGATTTTATCCAGGGAGCAAGGCAGCTCCTTTGCACAGGAATTTGTCCATTCTTCACTTGAAAAAACATAGTGTTCTTCCTTATTTTCTGGTGCCTTTATGCTCCAGCCACTAATGAAACACAAGTAGTAGAGCTGACATCAGGTGTTGACATGAAGTAGACTTCTTCCATGTCATAAACTGGAAATTTTACTCCTGTCAATGCAATGTAGTGAATAGGAGATTAATTCCTCACTGAGGAAAGGCTGAGGGAGTTAGGCCTGTTCAGCCTCCAGAAGGGATGACTGAGAGGAACCTCATTAATGGATTCAAGAACATGAATGGGAAATGCCAAGAGGATGATCAGACTCTGCTCAGTGGGGAAACCAATCAAACAAGAGGGAACAGCACAAACTGATGCTCTGGAAGTTCCACCTGAACATGAGGAAGAACTTTTTTGCTGTGCAGTCCCTGAGCACTGAACAGATTGCCCAGAGAGGTCGTGGATTCTCCTCCCTGGAGATATTCCAGACCCCTCTGGACACGGCCCTGAGCCATGAGCTCTAGGCTGGCCCTGCTGGAGCAGGGAAGTGGGACCAATGACCCATTGTGGTCCCTTCCAATCCAACTGATTCTGTAATGTGGGCCAGAAACAGTTCTATTGATAGCGAAGGGTTTCAGGAAAAAGTTTAGAAGAAGGCTTGGATGTTTTGTTTTAGTTTGGTTTTCTGCCTGGGCCTAAGGTTTGACACATTTTGATTGAGTCTTCTGCATTCAAACAGAGAAATCCAGACACATAACAAGACCATTATAAATTATTAGCTTGATCAACGAGCACTACTCAACCTAAACCTTGCCTAGAAGAATGGGTGATGGAGAAATGAACAGAAGGGCAACTTTCTAATCTTTTATGTAGATATAATTTTTGCTGGTTTTAGATATCAAAAGTGCATTGCTGACAACTTTCAGCTTTTCATCACTCTGGCATATTTCAAGCTCTACGATGACTTTGTTTTCTTTGTTGAAGCAAGGTTTACAAAGAAGAAGATGTACAATTTATTTTTAGAGCAGCTAGCATAATCGAGGCATGATTGAGCTTTGAAAACCTCACAGTCTGAAAGAGGTAGCAAACTTCAGTCTAAACACAGGCTGACAACATTTGTTCTGAGTTTAACTTAATTATGTAAGTTTGGGTTTTCTTAGTGCTTGACTAAGCTTTTGACAACTTGTGAAGTGGTATGTGAGTACTGCTGAGACTGAGAACAAGATGATGTTTTATAAATATACTTGGCAGAGAAAAAGAGGAATTCATCGTGGAAATTAGCTTGTAAAGAATCAAGAAGTAGGATATGTGAAGTAAACTGGGTTTTGGCAAGCCCATTCAAGTAAATTTACCTAGCATAGAAGCCTGAGGGAAGACTAAATTTTTCCATTCACCCATCATTCATTCTCCTGCTCCCATTTCAGCCTCCAAACCCCATTCTTCCCTCGGGGAAAGCACTACTTACTGTGACTGAGCTGGGAAAAATAAAAAGGCATTAGATCCTACACAAACCTAAAAATGTATTATCATGACATCACTCTAATAAAAAGGCATTAGATCCTACACAAATCTAAAAATGTAATATCATGACATCACTCCTAAGGTCTCTGACTCACCCTGGGCCTAGGCAGCTCCTGGGTACATCTGTGCTTCTCTGGTAAAGCAGAGTAGATAAGGGAGATAAATAAGCTTTTGCTTGTGGCCCTAGGGCAAACAGCAAAGAAGGGAAAGCTCTTAAATTGATGAAGAAAGACTGCAAGATCTTAGAGGCAAGTTCCTCAAGGAAGTTCCCATGGTCACACAACAAAATAAAGAGAGTCAGTATACTCTAGCAAGGGAATTTCCAATACATATATATGTATATGTATGTATATATATATAAAAATCACAATGAGACACTAACAGGTTTCCCAGAAAGACCAGGAAACAGATCTGAACAACCTGAGCTTTAACTTCAGAGCTATTCTTGCTTAGAGCACATGTGCCAGGGACCAGCAAAATCGAACACTTCACCCTAAGGGAAAGGGACCCTAGAGCTGAAAAATGCAGAAACCTAGGCTAGATATGCACAGGTGCAGATGTCTTACCCCTTTAGGAGAGATGAACTGGGAAACATCCATTGGTCTTTTGAGATTTTGTAATTATCCCTGTTGTCTTCCAATTTTAATGTGATGATATGCTCCTTGCCATCCTGAGATCCCTGGAAAGAGGTCTGGGCACAGGAATTGTTTGCTTTAAGCTTAAATCTTAAATCCCAGGTTCAAGGAGCAATAGAAAATAGAGAATAGTCCAGGCAAGTACTGAAAACCTTCCACAGCTTCTTTTCAGTATCATGCCTCCCATTTGCATCATTTTTGTTTGGTGCTCATTTTTTAAATTTAAACCCATAAACTTGGGCAGAAACAGATATCTCATTTCTTTCTATTGATGCTAATTTGGAATTGCTTAGTGCTTAAGGTGCCTAGTCTGTAATAGAAGAAAAAATTTCAGGATTTTTCCTGCTTTGTGACTTTTGCAACCTTTTTTTGGTGCAAAAAAAAATTTATAGAGAAGAACATTTTTTAACAATCCTTATTTTGAGATTTTTGCATTGCCATTTTAGGAATTGTCAAGATGAAAGCAATTATTAAAAAGTTCAAAAACCTGAAACGGAATTGTCAAGATGAAAGCAATTATTAGAAAGTTCGAAAACCTGAAAAGATAGGTATAAAAGAAGATTATCCTGATATACTTTAACATTATAAAATGTGTTAATTTTCTATTTTGCCCTCAAATACAAGGAGTAAAACCTCATGAAAGATGTGAAACAACTCTATGCTGTGGTGGATTTTATAAGTTTTGGAATTCTATCCATTTTAGCAACTTGCTTAAGAATTGCTTAGGCTATGTACATAGTTAACCCTTCTGAGTTTATATGTAAATAGAAGATGAGTATATTTTTACTGTATTACATTTTGTTTTAATGATAAATAGACACTGCAAAATAGACAAATGTGAAACACCCCTAGAACCACGAGAATAAAGACATATCATCTAGATCAACTCTTTACTCCCAGAGAAAATCAACCAATACACCTCTAAGAAGCTGAAAGTTTTCCTAATGCTTCAAACAAACCATGAATTCTGAAAATAAAAATTCTCATTCTGCTGTTTAGATCATTGAAGACACATAAAATGTGTGTGGGTTGCATGGTGGACATTTCATTCTGGGGTTGTTCAGCCTGGAGAAGAGGAGGCTCAGGGGAGACCTTCTCACCCTCTGCAACTCCCTGCCAGGAGGTTGGAGTCAGGTGGGGGTTGGTCTCTTCTCCCAGGCAACCAGCAGCAGGACAAGAGGGCACAGACTCAAGCTCTGCCAGGGGAGGGTTAGGTTGGATCTTAGGAAGAGATTTTTTGCAGAGAGAGTGCTCAGGCATTGGAATGTGCTGCCCAGGGAGGTGGTGGATTCCCCATCCCTGGAGGTTTTCAAGCTGAGACTGGATGTGGCACTTAGTGCCATGGGCTAGTGACCATGGTAGGGGTGGACTTGATGATCTTGGAGGTCTTTTCCAACCTGGTTGATTCTATGATTTTCACCCATATACTCTTCCATCTTTGTATTCTGTACAGATAATTGCAGAGCAATGTGCTTACTTTTCACATTCCACCCAGTCAGCTATCAGATTATCATCCTCATCGCTCATACAACCATCCAAAAGTGTTAACAACATCAGCCACCTCCTTCCGTTTCCACACCTGAGGCAAATATACTTTAAACTCTTGTGCCATTATTAATTAAGTTTGTATGGAAATAGATCATTTTAAATGGAAATGGGAATAATCTCCTCAGTATTCTATTTACAATTTTATGCTTCCTGTCATCATGAGAAACTGAAATGCAGGACTTATAGAAAATAAATCAAATTATTTTGGTTTTCTTCTATATCAAAAGAAAAATATTCTTTAAAACCTCCTTTGGTAATGAGATTTTTTTTCTTTCCACTGAGCCTTGGTCTATTTGTCTTAATTTTCTATGAATATTCATCCAAAATATATTTACAAATTTCAGAAAAATATTTATCTCCTACTTATATCAGCATAGAACTTCTTTTTAAAAAACAAGGATACATCTTCATAAAGCTGAAGATGCCAACAGCACCTTAACATTTGGCTTGATGCTTTAGAGAAGTTTGGGCCTGGCTGTAGGTGGCCTTGAAGGCAGTGCTAGAGACCTTAAATTTAATGTGATGTTCCATGAATGGAGCAATACAACAAATAGGGAACAGATTTAATGGGTAATCATTATTTCCCAGGTGGCACAGTGCAGTATGCTGTAACTGATGAGGTGGTGAGGCCCTGGAATGTGTTGTCTACAAGAGCTGTGGATGATTCATTCCTTGAAGTGTTCCAGGCCAGGCTGGATGGGACTCTGAGCTACTTGGCCTAGTGAAAAGTATCCCTACCCCTGGCAAGGGAGTTGGAAGCAGGGGGTCTTTAAGGTCCCTTCCAACCCAAGCCATTCTATGATTCTATGATTCATGGATTTGTGCTGCATTGGTATCCCGGAGATGATGCAATTGTGGATAACTGAAGGGAGTCCATGATCCATCAGAGAGGAAAAATATTTTACACCTGTGTCATGATTTAACCCCAGGCAGCCACCAAACACCAAGCAGACAGTCACACAGACTCCTACCAGTGGGATGGGGGAGAGAATCAGAAAGGTAAAAGCTAGAAAAACTCATGCGTTGAGATAAAGACAATTTAATAGGGAAAGCAAAAGCTGCACACACAAGAAAAGCAAAAGAAAGAATTAATTCATTGCTCCCCATGGGAAGGAGGTGTTCAGCACCTCCAGGAGAGCAGGGACCATCATGTGTAACAGTTCCTTGGGAAGATAAACACCATCACTCCAGATGTCCCTCCTTCCTCCTTCCTCCCACCTTATACCCTGAGCATGATGTGCTATGGTATGGAATGTCCCTTTGGTCAGGTTGGGTCACCTGTCCCAGCTGTGTCTCCTCCCAATCTCCCATTCACTCCCAACTCCCTTCCCAGTGTGGCAGTGAGGAAAGCAGCAAAGGCCTTGGCTCTGTGTGAGCTCTGCTCAGCAACAACAAACACATCTCTGCATTACCAACCCTGTGCCCTGCACAAATTCTAAACTAGCCACTGTTGAGAAAATTAACTCTATTTCAGCACACCTTACTAGAAATTAAATGGGAGGAATCACACAGATATTGTTGCATTGATAGCTTGTTGGTATTTCCTTAAATATTTCTATTAGAGAGACTTCACAGGAATTCATGCTGTCTTAGGAAACTTGAGGACAGCTCTCAGTGGATACAATATATGGTCTAGGAGTGAGTCAGATTTTCACTGAAAT
The DNA here is from genome assembly GCF_000695815.1 of Acanthisitta chloris. Taxonomy (NCBI): domain Eukaryota; kingdom Metazoa; phylum Chordata; class Aves; order Passeriformes; family Acanthisittidae; genus Acanthisitta; species Acanthisitta chloris. The sequence goes on along the minus strand of NW_008670161.1, from coordinate 7,469 downwards.
AGCAATGGCTTCCCCAAAATAAAAATCACTGAAAATCAGTATTCTGTGAGGAAAACAAGCAACCAAAACACCCACCAGCCCAACTCTAACTGAATGATGGAAGATTATTTTAGCCTCCAGTCTCTGATGGTGGAGGTGTGTGGATAGGAATTGGTGATCACTTTTAATATATTCCTGTGTCACTAATATGATAATTTTTCATCCTAATGACAGTTTCACCTGTCATATCATCAGATGTTTCTGTAAGAGAAAAGGCAGATTTCAATATGTGCTATTGAATTGCCAAATTTTATCTCATACTGTTTAAACTAAAAATTGATAATAAAATTTGACAGCCTCATTGCAGAAGTAATTTTCTGTGTACATTTTGCAAATTAATTTCATGATATATTAAGAGTTTGTTTGTCATACATGTTTAGTACAACTCATTAATCTGATATGACATCCAGTAACTTGAAAGGATGTGATATTTTGCTATATTGATCTGATTTATTATTAGGGATTTCATAATCTCTTAGGAATTCCTTTTTCACCTAATATCATCTGAATATTTTCAGTTTCTTTATACAGAGGTAATAATTTATTGCCCTTTTAAGGAAGGAAAAGTTTGGGAAAAAACCCAAAACAACTATAGAATATTTTAAAACCAGAATGGTTCAACAAAAAATAAACCATTTGATGTCATATTTTCCCCTAGAAAATACCTTCAAATGATTATTTAAGACATAAAATCTGAAGAGGGACTAAAATATAAAACCTGAGGACAAGATGGCCATTTGAAGAACTTTGCAGTGATGGGTTTTATGATCTTGCTATTCTAGGAAAGGTATCATAGAATCATAGAATTTTAGGGGTTGGAATGG
>NW_008670161.1:0-6576 GCF_000695815.1 Acanthisitta chloris | reverse complement strand
CCCCTGCCCTGGGCAGGGACACCTCCCAGCAGAGCAGGTTGCTCAAGGCTCATCCAACCTGGCTGTGAACACTGCCAGGGTTGGGGCAGCCACAGCCTCCCTGGGCACCCTGGGACAGGGTCTCACCACCCTTAGAGTCAAAATCATTTTTCTCACATCCAACCTAAACTTTCCCTCCTTCAATTTGAACCCATTGCCCCATGTCTTATCACTGCAGTTCCTAACACAGAGTCCCTCTCTGGCTCCTTGTTGACCCTTCAGATATTGCAAAGTTGCTATGTATGCAGGAAAGGGTTAACACACTGGGTATAAACTCTATTTTATGTCATTTTTTAACAGCATTATGATTATTGTAGTTATCCTTGAGATACATAATTAGATGATCATCACTTCAAGTACTTACAATCTGATTGCTTACACCTTCACACTGCAACTTCTGCTCTGAGTGCCTGGGGCCATATTGATTTCAATTTGTCTCTCACAATGCATGTGGTTGATTCCACTGAGTGAATTTGCTCTCATTAGTGCTTAACTAGAAAAAGGCACAAATTAAAACCTGAGAGTTAAAAACTAGGTGATTCTCTGTGTTCCATTGATTTTGGTTGACTTCTGTATATCCATACACATGAAATTATCATATCATTGTTCAGCAGTGCAAAAGAATTGGCTGCAAAAAGTGGATGTCTGGGTACCAGTGAGTTTAGAGCAAAGCTGAGCAAGCATAAGGTAGAAGAAATAACAAGATTCAGACTCCATGAGATTAGGATTAGATGTTAGGAGAAATATTTTCCCTATTAGGGTGTTCAGGCACTGGAATATTGCCCAGGAAGGTGGTGGAGTCACCATCCTTGGAGGCATCTGGATCTGACACTGGAGGATATGATTTAAGTTTTAGAGGTTCCAGCAGTGACAGGTTAATGGTTGGACTGGATGATCCTAGAGGTCTCCTCCAATCTTGATGATTCTATGATCCTAAGATTATTTTCCCCCAATGAGTAATAGCCAGTACTTCAAAATAAAGATATTAAATAACTGTCATTGATAAACTGTACCAAAGTGCTACAGTTCTAAAGACTATATTCATCCCTATGTTCTTCACAATCCTTAATCTGTAAAATGTAAAGCATTTGCTCTAATGTTGTGATGTCAACCATCCAGAAACCCTCATCAAAATTCAGCAATCTTTAATGGCCTCTATTTTTCTTAGGAGAATGGTGATGTAAATACCTAAAGCCACAAAAGTCTATAGTACTTAATTCCATATTATAGAGGCAATGACACTGACATTAATACAGGAAATATTTTCTGAAATCTGTTAGGTAAATTCTGAGGTGACACTTCTGAGCTCTTGGGTAACTATTAGATACAGAGGGCTTGTTATATTGTTCATTCTGTATGGACAGTGTAATTTGATTTCTGTAGAGAATTTATAAATTAACAATTTCTGTCCACCTTAACTATGGAAAATCATTGCAAAAAATTTTGTTAGGATTTCAAATCTAAGCAGAGTGCTATCAAATCCACACAGTGATCAAACACACAATAAAAAAGCATTTATTTATATTATGTCTCAGTAATTTAATCCCAAGAGATTAAATTTTGTAATACATGACAATTCAACATGTATTAGAATTCTCTGCTATGATTCTAGACTATTTTTTTATTCAAGCTAACATATCTTTTGAAATTAATGTAATCTGAAATTATGTTAAAGTCATGCTTTGGGTTTTTTTTTTTAAGGGAAGCAATATACAGGCAAATAAAGTATCTATTGATCTTGCTATGAGATACATAATCTTTATCAGAGCTCTACATTCATGCTACCTATGTGGAGTTAGTGAACCAGAACAGTTTTAATTCATATTGCATTTCCTAGTTGTGCTATCAAAAGATTAGTGGCCACAAACAGATTCCTACTTCTCTGGAGTCATCTTGATTATCTGATATTAAAGCTGTGTCTGATATAACCCAAGAATTTAGGTTTTGTCTGTAGTGTTAAGAAGGGATAGGTCACTCCTAAGAGGGATTTGTTCAATTTCCAAATGCCTGTCCAACAGAAATTAGATGCTTCAGTCTCTGAAGATATACAGCTCTTTCCATTAACTACAGATGTAGAAGAGATTACTATCTTAGACTAAACTTTTAGGTAGCTAAGGTTAGGTGAGATCAATCTCCTATCATTGCCTTGTGCCAGAATACCCAGAGCATTATGAGAAGTGCTAGCAGCTCCTTTGTTAATCAGAAAATATTCTGTTCTACAGAATCAGCTAACATCTGTATTAAATAATAATGCATGGTCAATCAGGAAGTTTTAAGGGAGTTACACTCCACACTCTTCCATTTTCTTTCTTGTAACTTTGAATGTCCTGGATTTACCCCTTATCATATGGAAGGAAAGAGGGAGATAGAAAACCCAGACCTGGAAGAAGAAGAAGAAGAAAGAAAAAAAAAGGAAACCACAAACATATGAAGAATAGAAACTGCTGTACACTCAGATTTAAGAGAACCATTCTCTTTCCGAATGATAAATTGCATGAGTGGCTTCTGTGGTTCCATTTGTGCTACTTTCTTGTTTATATTTATGCTTTGTTCAAGATGGCTTTTAGATTTCCTTCATCCATTGCATATATATATATATTTTTGCAAACCTAAATACCAGTAGGTATCTCTCTGTTTGCATTCAAACTGTTCTTTCTTGAGTAGCCAAATCACGAAATCACCTGCCTCTGCCAAAAAACCCCCTTTGTGTTCCTTTTCCTCCTTTTTCCTCTATCTATCCCTGCTGCTGCTTCTAGTAATCTGATCAGTTTTGTGTGAGCCCTGGTATGCATAGCACCTCTCACATCACCAGCTCAGAGTAGGAAATTATTTGTAGTTTGCTTCATTATGCTTCATTTCCTGCCAATTTCTTTAGTTGCCTTAGTTCATGGCTGCTTGTTGTGGTTTAACCTCAGCCAACAACCAAACCCCACACAGGTATTCATCCCTCCCCCACCAGCAAAACAGGGGAGAGAATCAGGAGGGTGAAAGCTAGAAAAACTCATGGGTTGAGATAAAGAGAGTTTAATAGGGAAAGCTAAAGCTGCACACACAAGAAAAGCAAAAAAAGGAATTAATTCACTGCTCCCCAAGGGCAGGAGGTGTTCAGCACCTCCAGGAGAGCAGGGACCATCGCAGGGAATGGTTCCTTGGGAAGACAAACACCATCACTCCAGATGTCCCTCCTTCCTCCTTCTTCCTCCCACTTTATACCCTGAGCATGATGTGCTATGGTATGGAATATCCCTTTGGTCAGGTTGGGTCACCTGTCCCAGCTGTGTCTCCTCCCAATCTCCCATTCACTCCCAACTCCCTTCCCAGTGTGGCAGTGAGGAAAGCAGCAAAGGCCTTGGCTCTGTGTGAGCTCTGCTCAGCAACAACAAACACATCTCTGCATTACCAACCCTGTGCCCTGCACAAATCCTAAACACAGCCCCATACTAGCCAGCCCAAAGCAGCACACTGGTGCAAGAAATAGCTGAGGGCATAAGGTTTACAGTGGAAACTTGAGTTTTGGAGTGGTAGTGCCTGGGGCTTCCCTCTTTCAGTGGAGGTGAACACTCACACATCAAGCTGATTGCAAATGCAACACTAAGTTGTGGTTTCATGGTCAGTTTAGCACAATCCAAGAACATGCTGCTGTATATTCATACCACCTCCCTTCACAGAATCACAGAATCAACCAGGTTGGAAAAGACCTCAAAGATCATCAAGTCCAGCCCTACTGTGGTTACTAGCCCATGGCACTAAGTGCCACATCCAGTCTCAGCTTGAAAACCTCCAGGGATGATGAGTATTGTGTCAGTATTGATGGCTATGCAGCCTAAAACTATGCCAGCAAATAGTAAATTACTAGATTCCTATATTACTAACTATATAGTTCTCCAGAGGGTATAAAGCATGAGTGAGATAACCTAGAATTTATGACTTGTACTTGTAAATGTGACTTATTTGATTCACAAAGCTTCTAAAAATGGGGGCAGCAATACTGGAAGCACATTGTAAGATCTGAACAGTGTTTACAGGACATGTATCAGTGTGCTGACAACATAAAAGGTCCCTCTGGTACTGTAAACATTCAGTGATGCCACAATATTAGGACACTACAGAGCTTTGCTATTTGCAGTTCTGGTTTAGCAGTGTATGTGATCAAAGATTGAAGAACATGGAGGATCTTAGCACTGGTGGCATACACATTGCTGAAAACTGTGAAGTTGCTGTTCCTTTCAATGTACCTTTCTTCTCAACAGTTTTAGCTTCCTTAGGAATTTCCTAAAAAGCCTCAACATGTATCTTTTGATAGCAATAATTCATCCTCCACTTATATGCATATTTGTTCTGCTGATTTTCTTCAGCAAAGGATTAACTAATAAAACCCAATTTCTGTGTGAAATTCAACAGCTTGTGCTGCATGCAGAACATGTATAACAATGTGTGATGTATAATAATGATTGACTTGAAAACATAGCTGGCTTTCACCTTATCTGTGTGTGTGCCAGCATGTCTGAGACTTTATTGCTTTGCTGAAACAGAAATGAAACCCCAATTTAATCACAATATCATGTTGGGATTTGTCTGACCTAACTACTGTTAGACAGCAGGTCTGTGGCATTATCTCAGCTCCCTCCCACTGCCAAAGATGCCAAAGACAAGTGGGATGAATCATCCTCTGTTGTGTCCCAGTGTCTTACTTAACTAAAAAAGTTGGAGTAGCTTTGAAATCATCCCTTACTTGTGAGGCAAAAGCAGAGGAAGATTAATCTTTGCATAGAATCATAGAATCATCAAATCATCAAGGTTGGAGGAGGTTTGTAAGATTCTTGAGTCAAACCATTAGCCTGACACTCTCCTGTGACCCTCAAACCCTAACCCAGATCCTCCAGCACCAGATCCAGATGCATCTTAGACGCTTCCAGGGATGGTGACTGCACCACCTCCCTGGGAAATATCCCAGTGCCTGAACACCCTAACAGGGAAAAAAGAATCCCTAACATCTTTGTTGCCCAGGAACTCTATTCATGTGAATGACCTATTTGTTAGCCACTAATTTTGTGTACACCAGGTGAGTTTTTGGGGTGTGCTGGGAAATGCTGATTCTCAGTGCCTCTGGACAGATGGTAACATTTCCTATGACTTCATCCAGCAGATGCATCTCATACACCAGGTGAAATCTTCACTTTTCTGGTACAGGAAAATGAGAGGACATTTCTGAAGTAATCCAGGAGTAGACTGATGCAGGAGTATCTTGCCCTTATTTCTTGCTAACAACCTTTCTCTAGTTTTTGCTGTGCTGAACAGTACACAGTAGAAGACATGCAAAGTTTCTCCTTGCACTTTCCCCTAGTTATAAACAAAACTCTGATGCACTAGAGAACAAAATGTTTCATACTTGGTGGTATTTAATATGTCACACCTATCTACTGAGTGTGTCGAAATGTCACTTTCAGCTGATAGCTCAGTAATATGTGAAAGGTTCTCAAAGGTTAACACTTAAGGCTGCAGTTACCTCTGGCTTTTTCAGGAGAGGGATTTGTTCTTAAACTTCTGAAAACCTGAAAAGTGAGATATATTTTACCTGTTTTGCAAATGCATTCAACTTTTAGCTCAGTGGGGCATTGTAGTAGCTGCATAATGAGATTTATGGAATGCTGCCTCTGCATTTTATGAGCAGAGGCTTATAAAAGGTGGGTAATAATGAGTGGTTTCAATTACATATATTAAAAAATCAATGTCAACACTTTCAGAAGTAAAGAAAACATTGCTCAACTCATACATGTAGTGTTCAGGTGGAGTATGATTTCTTCATACTGAAACACCTGTGGGGTGATTCTTTTTTACAAACAAAAGCAAAGTATATAGAAAAGATCATAGATAATCACTGCCTAGTTGAAGCAGCAATTATAAAAGGTATCAGCCATTTCTCTGCATTCAGGCAATCCATTCTGGATCTACTCCACCTGATTCTTTTAACATAAAGGAGTAGAAAGCATCTGATATTCTGCATTAACACCTGGGAAAATGTAAAGGCTGACTGACTCCACTGTGCTTTCTTATGGCAGATAAGATGTTAGCAGGATTTCTGTTCCAGAGGTGACTTTTCTAACTCACTGTTATCAGAATTGAAGTTCTAAGAAGCCCATTGCCATCAACAGCCAGAACACCTTATCACAGTCCTAACTCAGGGGGAATATCCATTGCAGTCACCCTCTGGGTAGTCACAGCTGTAAACATCAAACCCTCTCCAAACTCCCTTCCAGTGTCCAGGCTGACTTCTCAACATAGGTCATGTTTTCTATATTCACAGAATCAAAGAATCATAGAAGTTTAGGGGTCGGAATGGACCTTACAGATCATCCAACCCCAACCCCTGCCCTGGGCAGGGACACCTCCCACCAGAGCAGGTTGCTCAAGACTCATCCAACCTGGCTGTGAACACTGCCAGGGTTGGGGCAGCCACAGCCTCCCTGGGCACCCTGGGACAGTGTCTCACCACCCTTGGAGTAAAAAGCATTTTTCTCACATTCAACCTAGACTTTC
>NW_008670160.1:52775-60080 GCF_000695815.1 Acanthisitta chloris | reverse complement strand
GCTCCGCCCGCTCCGCTCCGCCCGCCGTGACGTGCGCACACGTGTGTCCCGGGCACGTGACGGTTTCCCGCGGGATGCCGTGGAGGAACTCGGAGCGGAGTGGTTAGTGCTGACCGGTGCGTTCGCTAGCGCGGGGATGCGCTCCGTGTGCACTGAGCCGCGGAATTTTAGGGATTGGAATGGACTTTAGGGATCATCCAGTCCCAGCCCTCTGCCCTGAGCAGGGACACCTCCCATCAGAGCAGGTTGCTCAGGGCATCATCCAGCCTGGCCGTGAACACTGCCAGGGTTGGGGCAGCCACAACCTCCTTGGGGCAGCCACAACCTCCCTGGTATCTCCTGGGCCATTCACCCACCCTGAGTAGCAGCCTGACCCAACTGTCATAGGATGTAGGGGTAGGAATGGAGCTTAGAGATCATCCAGTCCCAATCCCCTGCGCTGGGCAGGGACACCTCCCACCAGAGCAGGTTGCTCAAGGCTTTATCCAGCCTGGCTTTGAACATTGCCAGGGTTGGGGCAGCCACAGCCTCTCTGGGCAGAGTAATGAATCAAATAAACAGCTCGTTAAATGCCATGAGTGGGCTGTGTTTGGTTAGGCATGGGGAGTGCTCTGGATGTGCATGGAAGGTGCTGTGCTTGGTGCTGGGCCGGTGGTAGATGTGCCTGCAATGTGCTGCAGTTTGGTACATATCACACTCTTGTGGAAGGGTTGGTCCCTATTTGTGGTTAGCTTGGTTAGGACATTCTGTTAAAAACAAGAGCTTACAGTATTAGTGAAGTCATACTTAGGCTAACAGAGGCCTTTTTATGCTAGCAAAGGTTTAGACATAGCTAAGTGACTTGAGCCCTAATTCAGTTGGGGTGTAGCTCCTCCAACCTAGATGATTCTATAGGCTAAAAGGTGCATTAAATGCACACTGAGCATCATGCACCCCTGGCTGATCCTACCCTGCTGCACAAGAGCAAAACCAGAGTGCTGCAGGATGCCTTTGCCCTTCAGGAGGTGCAGCACTGAGCCTGCTTTTTAAATCATAGGTGAGTTGGGGATGCAGGGAGCTGCAGAGTGCAGGGAGGTGGGACTCCTCCTCCTCCGTGGCTGCAGGCTGGGACCCTGCCAGAGGGCACCAGACACAGAGTGAGCCAGGGACAGGGTGAGCCAGGATCACTCTGGTTTTGGCAGTGTCCCACAGAGTCCTCTGTGGGGCATTTTGCAAGGTTGCAACCCCATGAACAATGCAAGGGGTGGGCAAGGGGCACCAAGCATTAAAGCTACAGGGTGTGTGTGTCAGGTCAGTGTCCTCACTGCTGCATGATCAGTATTGGGGGTCCTTGAATCCCCTGGGGTGGCCCGACTTGTCTCAATGGCAGAAGTCTCTGCCTGGGCTGTTGTGCAGCTCATGGGATCCCCCCACAGTGAGGCAAGACACCAGAAACAGTAAGTGGAGCATGGAAACACATCAAACACATTCAGCCTGCAAGGGAGAGTGGAGGGAAAATGAGGCCAAAAGAAACTGCATTGGGGCACAGCTAACAGCCTGGTTATGGCATTGTCTGGGCAGACCTAGCAGAAGTCTCTGCCTGGGCTGTTGTGCAGCTCATGGGATCCCCCCACAGTGAGGCAAGACACCAGAAACAGTAAGTGGAGCATGGAAACACATCAAACACATTCAGCCTGCAAGGGAGAGTGGAGGGAAAATGAGGCCAAAAGAAACTGCATTGGGGCACAGCTAACAGCCTGGTTATGGCATTGTCTGGGCAGACCTAAAATCTTTCCAACTTTGCATTCTTCTTTTCTGTGTGTTTTGTGCTGTGACTGACCTGACTGTTCCAGCCCTCCTCCTCTGCAGGAAGTCCCACCTTAGTCTTGTCTTGGAATGAATCCTTCTCCCTCATCACTGTCTGCTAAACCCTCATAAGACTACTGATGAAACCAGGCTGGCTTGTCTCCAAGTAATTGTTCTCCAGCTGCAGGATCAGGCATTTCCCAGAATTTTTTATCCTGTAGTAAGAGAACAGACTTGGGATCATTCCTTAAATCTTCTTCCAGCATCTGAGACCTTCTTACTCTCTGAACTCCTCAATCACCTTTTTTCCCACTTCCTTAACATTTCTCAACTCATCTATAGCTTGGGGGAGACCTGGAGGATCTAATGGGCTGCCTATAGTTCATGCTGGGTTGTGTGGAGGATGCCCAGGGCATGGCACATGCACTGAGCAGCAAACAGGACTCAGCAAGGAAGCTATGAAGCTCCTGCAGCCCCTTGGATGGTGGAAACTGGGCAAGGAAGGAGTTTTGGGGCAGTGTCACTTATCATTTGGATCAGGTACTGGAGTAGCATGAAGTCAGATGTTTTGCTTTACTGCAGGCCCAGCAGTTGTGTAAGATGCTGCCAAGTCCTGGTGTCTACTACTTCCCATGGGAGATCAACAGCTCAGTCCCAGAGGGGGAGGTGCTGAGGACGTTTGGCAGGTGAGAAGGGTACCCCACTCCCTTTGTTTGTAATCATATCTCTGCACTGCTGAGCTTCCCAAATCGATCATTCCCAGGTTAAGCTGCTACGACCTGGCCCGATCCGAAGCCGTTCTCACCGCTCAGCACAGCTCAGCTCAGTACCAGGTCTGTGTTGATACCAGGTTTGTGGAGCCATTCCAAGCCCAGCTGGGATCTTTGTACATGGTCCTGGGAGAGGCTGAACACAGGGAAGGTAAATGCTCCAGGAACTGGTTTCCTTTTCTCCTCTTCATCAGCTCCTTTGGGGCTCCCTAGGTCACTGAGGGTAGAGTAGGCCAAGGCAGCTCATCTTGTGATGAGCTCACAAGCATGTAAGTAGAAGTAGCCTGTCTGCCCCATTGACCATGAGAAGAGCCACGCTTATCTTGGTGAAAATCTGGTGCTCTGGCACAGATTTTGTTAGAAACAAGAAGCACCACAGCAGCATCGCTGAGCTTGTGAAACCTGTGCTAAAGCCTTCTGGCATCACTGCCAACCACCACACTGTCTTCTTGCTCCAAACGTGGCTGATTGCAGCAATACCTCATTGCAAGCTGGCTGGGTTGGTCTTTGCCATCCTTGAAAGGCTCTAATTATATCCCTGCCCTCAGACAAGTGAGGAATGCAGGCAGGGTCTCTCAAGCAGGGCACTCCTTTGTCCCTTCCTGGGGTGCCCTGTGTGCCAGCTGCTCAGTGCTTCCCATGGGATGGGGAAGCAAATCCAAGTGTTGTCTTGGCCACACCTGATAAGAAGCATTCACACTTGTGCCATTGAAATCCTCAGTGGAATGTGGAAAGCCACCACTGCACATGGCAGCTGGTGAGTGACCTGCTAAGCCACTGCTGCAAAATTCCTTTGGACAGACATTGTTTTGCTCATCACAGCTTAGAGTTGGCCCCATTTTGCAGGGGTGGAAGGGGAGCAGGCTGAAATGGTGGCTGTGTCACCAAGGCTGTGTCACCAAGGGTTGGCCCCTTCTGTGCAGCTCCACGTTACCATCTGAATGCCACCAATGAACTGTTGGTTATGATCAGCTTTGAGCTTCTTCTAAGTCTAACTTTGTTCTGTCCTCTTGTCTGCACAGGGGCATTTAGAAATGAGCTTAGATCTGTCCCTGCTGCTTTTTAGACAGGGAAAACCAAAGTTGATCCAGCCACAGAGTAGGCAGATGCTGCGTGGCAGGCACTGGTACCATTCCCCAGTGCAAGGAGAGTGCTGGGTCAGTCATCAGCATTTTGTAGCCATCAGGGCAGAGGGAAAGCACATCACTGAATTAAGCTGCTCCTGGGCCTGCTGCTCACATTGGTCACAGCACATGGCCAGTCTGATCTCCTGGAAGTTCTCAGGCTATGGTTACTTGGCCAGCCAGAACCGTATGCTGCCTGAGGGAATCTCTCTGTCTCCAATCTGCTCTGTTTTTCTTTCTACAGAAACTTCCTGTCCTGTGGTAAAGGCAAGAATATTGACCTGCGTGGAAGGGATGAATGTGCCCTTGCTGGAACAAGCCATACAGGAGCAGAGGAAATACTTCAAGGAGAGGCAGGAGCAGATGGGAAAGAGCTCATCCTGACAGCAGCTCTGAGAGCAGCCATAAGCACTTGGACCTTGCACTGCCGTTTGCAACAAATATATTAAAAGTAAATTAGGAGGTGAATTTGCCATGTCAAACAACAAAATCAAGTCACTGAGCAGGGAAGCACTTGAGGACTGTGAGTCAGTATGTGACTGTGGGTTGCCCATTCCTGTCAGGTGTCATCACTGAAAATAGCCCTGGGTTGGTTTGAAGGGGTGATTAAGGGAAGGGAACACTTGCATTACACTGGTCCTTTTGTAACGCAGGGTCTGAGAAGTCAGAAAAAGGAGTCTCTGAACATGGACTTAAGCAGCTCACACCCCCACAGCACAGCAGGTTACTGGGCCATTGGCAGATCAAGGCAAAGGGCATCAGCACAAAGTTCTCCAGCTCAGCATGACTGCAGGTCCATGAGTGCATGTGTTTAGGTACTGTGACTCAGCTGCCACACCGGAACATTCCTGGCAAAACACTCATCTACCTGGACCGATCAACAAAGAAACAAGAACAAAGAAACAAGAAGAACAGAGTCCTTATTTTCAGTAGCACCTGCATCTTCAGGCTTCCAAGAGCTGGTGTCCAAGGGAGGATTGACTTTAGCTCTAAAGTACTTGTATTGCCTTAAGAACCACCACTTGACTTTCTTCCTTGACACAACTAAGTTTAAGAGGTCTTAAATCACTATTTTTTGAAGCATCTAAAGATTTTGATTGATATTATCCTAAATAAAGATGAAAAGAGAAGGCAGCCTGTCTTTTATTCATTAAAACCTTCTTTCTTGTCAAGTCAGATGCATTAGGCCCTGCAGGAATTCTATGGATGATGTAAGAAAATACACTGACAGTTTTCCTCCTTCTCCTAAGTACAGGGTGTGTAAGGAAGTAGTTGGCTTTGAAAAAGTTGCAAGAAAAGGAGATGATGTTACATCAGAGCCACTCTAGTTTCAGAACAGGGTGCCAGGCGCAACTATCAGGATTAAACCATCGACAAAAAGACAGAAAATCACTAATATCAGATGAGAATGCTCAGAAAATAAGGAAGGCCTTTGAATGCACCACAGCAGATAAACTGCAACAGGTCCCCTGGTATCAGCAGGCTTGATTTGAGGGCCTGGGATGGCTCAGTAATCACAGTGCTTGCATTAATCTTTAATCAGAGTTTAGCCTTATGTTTTTCTTCACACAGTGCAGAGATCCAAAAGCTCTGTCTGAGCATACTCTGTTCAGTCCAAAGCCAAAACCATGATTTCCAGAGGCAAAGATTTTAACCTGGTTCTGTAAGAGGCAGCGATGAGTCTGTCATGATGCATTTATGTTTACCCCTCATGTCCTGGCTGTTCTCCTATTTCCCTCCCTGTGCTTAAATTTTATCCCATAGCCAGGTTTGCCAGAGAGTTGGGAATAGCTATGATGCCAGGACTGAGAATATCCAAAATAACAAGTTTCTACAAGCGTTACCAAAAAAAAAACCCAAACCAGAAACCTAACCAGCTAGGGAGAGCAGAGCTTATTTGGCAATGTCTCTGGATAGAGATGTGAGAGCAAACTCAACCTTCACAAGTCACTGGAGGACCCACACAGGAGTTTGCTGTGGCTGTATGGATCCTACTTCAGCCACAGAGCAACCACACTTTGTTTTTTTTTCAAATTAGCAAAATCAGGATCCATTTAAAATAGATTTTGAGCTACTCTCTCAGCAATGGGCTAAATCAGCCCTTTTTTAGGTCATCTAAGAGTTGGGGTCTCCTGTGAACACACACAGCTGCTGTGTCCATGCCCACACAGAGACATGGAGCCCCTAAGCCCTCCAAACAATATTCCCTTTGGCTCTGCCTTTCCTGCTACTGTAATATGTAAGATCTTTTAAAATATTTTCTGCTGTCAGCTGTCAAGTCAATGATTAATCCCCATTCAAGGACATATTCCGTAAGGCTGATCAAGCGGCACAGCCCACGGTGGGGAGGGTGAAAGGACAATTGTGCAAGAGAATAAAAAAAATAATAAAAAGACATTTCTGGTGGTGTTTGACCTCAATATGTCCCAGGGAACCCTAATTAGGTAGTAGGAAGAAATGTTTCCCTGTGAGGGTGATGAGACACTGGCACAGGTTGCCCAGGGGAGTAGCTGATGCCTCAACCCTGGCAGTGTTCAAAGCCAGGCTGGATAAAGCCTTAAGCAACCTGCTCTGGTGGGAGGTGTCCCTGCCCAGGGCAGGAGGCTGGCACTGGATGATCTCTCAGGTGCATTCCAATCCCTGAAATTCTAAGATTCTACGAATTATGACCCTAATTATCCCCCTGATGCCCAGCACTGCACAAAGGCAGTGGCAGAGCTTCCTCTGGCCCTGCATGGCTCCTGCTGCCCCTCCCTCCATCCCCAAAGCATCTCTTCACATCTATTTCCCTCAAGTTTTGGCTTTAGCCAGCACCTAGCACAGCCTGGGCCACAGAACAACCAGCCCTGGGCTGCAGGTGCATGGTGTGTGGCTCTTCGGGTCTGCAGCCCCCAGCGTGCCCAGGCTGTCCCTCCAGAGCCACCACAGTGCCATGTCCCTGTGCTGAGGGGGCAGGACAGGGCACCCAGACCCTGACAGCACCTCAGGGAACACTGGTGGAAAGAACCACCTTCCCCACAGTCAGCCTTTTTTTGTCTCCTGCTTTGTTTTTCTCCTCAGAGCACAGCACCAGCCATCACCAGGCAGAGTTCATCTCCCCATGGAGGCCATGCAGGAATCATTCCAGAAAGTGGAGAAGATTGGGGAAGGCACCTATGGAGTGGTGTACAGGGCTCGCAACAAGCGCACGGGGCAGCTGGTGGCCCTCAAGAAGATCCGCTTGGATGCGTGAGTGTGGCAAAGCTGTGGGGCTGCTGCCACGGGGCAGCCCTGGGCTGGTGTCCCACACGGCGCATGAGGCGTAAAAGAGCCTGATGTGAGGGGGAAAAGTGTCTCTGTCGGCTCATACGAGTGCTCAGGGCCTGAGCTGGCACTGCCTGGCCCTGGCGCAGGGCAGGGGAAGCTGCTGCCCAAAAGGGAGGTGACATCTCCCTCAGGGCTGCGGTGTGGGGTCTGGCGAGGCTCAGCCTCAGCCACGCCAGGGCGGGACTGAGCAGGGAAAGGCTTGTTGCTGTTTGTTTCCCTGGGTTGGCCCTGGCTGTCTGCACTTGAGGGGTGTCAGTGTGGACTGGGGGCTGTCGTGGTGGGATTGCACCCCAGGTGGCCCCTCAGGATGGGGACGTGGC
>NW_008670160.1:26305-52753 GCF_000695815.1 Acanthisitta chloris | reverse complement strand
CCCCCCCCCCACCTCCAAAAAGCAACGCCTGGGCATTCAAACCATTATTACTTCTCTAAATCCCAAACAAGTTCTGCCCCAAGGCTTGCACTGTCTAGGTCATCCCCTTCCTCTCCTTCCCCAAATCTCCATATCCCCCTGCCTTGTGTCAGCCACTGCTCCATCCCAAACTCCAGCCCTCTCCTGGGCAGGTGATGGGGCACAGTGGAAGGGAGAATGGGTATTTAAACCATTATTGTTTCCCTAAATGCACCCTCAGGTGCCCCCAAACAAGCTCTGGCCCAAGGCTTGCACTTCTAGGTCATCCTCTCCCTCTCCATATGCCCCTGTCTCGCCCCAGCCCACCCCAGGAGCTGCTCCATCCCAAACTCAAACCCTCCCTGGGCAGGTGTTGGGACACAGCAGAAGGGAGAAGGGGCACAGGACCCTGATGGGCTGTGGAACCCCCCTGGGCTACAGGGTGCCATACAGCCTGTCTCTGCTGCAGGGAGTTGGAGGGTGTCCCCAGCACTGCAATCCGAGAAATTGCACTGCTGAAGGAGCTGAAGCATCCCAACATAGTCAGGTAAGACCTGCATGAACCCTCCCCATCAGCTCATTGATGAGCTCCTGCCCTGGGAACTCTGGGGGCTGGCAGCAGGAGGGGTTTTCTGCCCTTCCCTGACTGCACAGACAGGACCAAAATAAACAGGAAAATACAGGAATCACTTGTGCTTCCCCTACTCTCAGCAATAGCTCACAGCACTGCCACTTCACACACAGGCTTGGTCCAAGCTGCTACTGCTGTCCCACATAGTGTTGCCTTTAAATCTGCCCCTCTCTGTCTCAAAGGACTCACAGAGCAGAGTCATCTAGGGGAGGAGGGATGTTTGGGTATTTGCAAAGGTCTGGAGATAGTGCTGAAGGGAAAGCTTGTGCTTCTTTTGCAGGCTCCTGGATGTCATACATAGCCAGAAGAAGCTCTATATAGTGTTTGAGTATCTAAGCCAGGACCTGAAGAAGTACATGGATTCATGCCAAAACAAAAAGCTTCCTTCTAGCTTGGTCAAGGTACAGTGTCAAGGAGTGCCAACCAGCTCTGAGCTGCTCTTATGCAAACTGCACCTGGAAGAGATTCCTCATCTCTGATCTCCAACATTTCAGCTGGGAAACCCTCATGGCACTACTGCTCAGTACATTTATTTCCCAGCTGTTTCTGGGCTCTCCTGGAGAGCATGTTCTCTCATGCTAGGACAAACTGAAGGATCTATTGCTAAATGCCAGTGTAGAGAGAAATGGGTGGGTGGAAGGGACTTGCCACTGCCTGGACTGGAGTCTCTGTCCCCATGGAGGGTAGGAGCAGTTTGTGTGTGCCTGAAGAGTGGCCTGCAAACCTGGTGTTGCACTATAGCAAGGTCTTTTTTCCTATTCAGATCTCTAACTGATCCAAAGCGTGTTGGTTCACATGATCCAGCATTCAAAGTGTTTTCATCACCTGAAATCTCTTCTCTCCTTAGAACTACCTTTTCCAGCTGCTGCAGGGTGTGAGCTTCTGCCACTCGCACAGAGTCATCCATAGGGACTTGAAGCCACAAAACTTGCTCATTAATGAAGCAGGAACAATCAAACTGGCTGATTTTGGACTGGCAAGAGTTTTTGGCGTCCCCCTGCGCACATACACTCATGAGGTAGTGTTGAGGCTCCCTGTGTGGGGTACACAATCCACAGTGGGTGAACAGCAGCAGCAGCACAAGTTACTCATGCATAATGGAAGCACAGCTGTGCCCACATATGTCCTCACAGTGTGCTGGCTGCTTCTACCCTAGCCTGGCTGTGAGCTTGGTTCCTACCTTCTCTGCGTCAGAGTGTCTTGTTGCAGAGTGTGTTGTTGAAGAACGTTCTGTTAGTCCCAATCTTGCTGGCACTAAGATGTCTGTTAATCCAGCAAGGCCTTGGCACAGTCTGATTTGTAGAGTCACTGCCTTACAACTGGGAAGGGAGGATCCCAAACCTCTGGTTTCACCCAGGGAAACCAGGCAGAGCTTGTTTGTTGGTTCCTTTCCAGGTGGTGACTCTGTGGTACCGAGCCCCTGAGATACTGCTGGGATGCAGGTACTACTCAACCCCTGTGGATGTCTGGAGCATTGGCTGCATCTTTGCAGAAATGGTAGGATGGCTTTAAGTAGTTTCTCTAATGAGCAGGGAGGAGGCAGCTGCAGTGGGAAGGAGGAATGAGATGCAGGACATCTGTGATGCTGTAGTCCCACCCTGTGATGGGGTGTGTTTTATTTAAAGTCCATCCCGAGGGTTAGCTGATCCTTATCTTCAGGCTCAGAAGGAAGTCTGCCATCCTCAGGGGCCTGGCACAAGGCCAGAAAAGCTCTGTAGTCCAGCTGCAGTTCCAGGTCCATGGGAACACGATGCTTCTCCTAGCAGAAGAGGTAACTTCAGCCTTGCTGCTCCTGCAGCATTTTGATCCTGGGAGGAGATGGCTCCCTTCCAGATGTCCCCACAGAGGGCTGCAGAGAACTAATGCACACATAGCATGGCAGAGTGAATCTCCTAGGGGTCCACACTCCCCTTGGAAGAGCTCTGGTTATCCCTGCAATTCAATAGCACTATCCCTTCCTCCCGCAGCCCCCATGCTGCAGAGTAGGTGGGAGGGAGTTAGCCTGCAAGAGCAGGTGTTAGGAAACTGGAGATAAAGAGGGATAAGGGACTGGCTGAAAGAGGAACAGCCCCAGGGGAGCGCAGATCCATGGAAAGGAGCTGGAGACATGCTGTCAGACACCTATGATTTTCCCCAACCACTGCCTGGCAGAATTGCTGGGCTGTAACTGCCCTGGTCTGCACCTGCTGGGACAGAGAAGGTACTTGCAGGGGGGAATAGGGCACACAGCTGATGGAAAGGTGGGAACTGGTTTTTGCATTCCTTCCCCCAGGTAACCAGGAAGGTCCTGTTTCCAGGGGACTCTGAGATTGATCAGCTCTTCCAGATCTTTCGCATCCTAGGCACTCCCACCGAGCTGACCTGGCCTGGTGTGACACAGCTGCCTGACTACAAGAGTGCCTTTCCCCGGTGGCCAAAGAAGGAGATGAAGGACATTGTTCCCGACTTAGACCGAGATGGGAGAGACTTACTGACGGTGAGTGAGGGCTCAGAACAAGACCTGGGGACAGACAGGACCTTTTCAAACTGGACAAAGAATGAGAATATTGAGACTGATTGGCCTGGAAGTGTGTTAGCTGATCTGAGTCTAATACTCACCTCTGCCATTGCACAGACACAGAGTCATGGAATAGAGCTCAGTCCTGCTCTGCAGCAGGACTGTCATTGCAGGTTTCTCTAGAAATCATGGCATTGAGGGTCTTGGACTTCTTCTAGCATAATCCCCATGGTAACTTCAGCTGTGGGTGACTCCTGAAGCCCAGAGAAAGGAACAGGCAGGACCAACATCCACAACTGAGCCCAAACACCTGCAGGTGCAATAAATCATTTAATCTTTAAAATTCTGAATCTATTGGGTTTTCTCTTGGCAGCAATTGCTCGTGTATGATCCCAGCAAGCGAATCTCAGCCAAAGCAGCCCTCAGCCACAGCTACTTCCTCTGCAGAAACCCTGAGAGACCTGAACAAGTGTCTCCAGCAACATGTGCTGCGGAGAGACTTCAGATGAGAGGTAATGGCTCTCCCCAAGCTCTTGCACCTTTGGGTAGCAGTGCAGGTCTGGTTTGGGGCACTTAGCAGGGAGCTGGCAGGGACACAGGGTCTTGCTTCTCCTGAGGAGCATGGAAGGGGACATTCTTGGCATTTAGAGATTCTCAGCCTGTTGCTGGGGGAAAGTTTGGGTTACGGCCAGTAGAGCTGTTTTGAAGAGGTCATGTGCAAAAGGGTGGGGATCATTTATCAGCATAAACCATTGAAATGTAGAAAAGAGCCTCTTGCATTAACAAGCTGAGGTGACACAGTGATTCCTGTCCCTCCAGTACTGGAGCATTCCCAGGTCTGTCGGTGGCAGTTTCTGGCACCAGGGCGTGCTGGAGCTCCACTTTGGGAAGGGGAGCATTTCCCTGCTCAGCCCATTGCTGCTGCTGCCGGGTCAGGATTGTCAGCACTAGACAAGTTGTTTAATCTGAGCTGTTTAACAGTGCTGACATTCTGCTCTTTCACAAGATGAAGAGTACTATCCGGTGTCTTAATTTGTACCTTAGCTGGGACCAAGAAGCCAAAAGATCCAGTTAGGATAAAGCAGATCCAGTTAGGATAAAACAATTGCTGCATCTGACTGAAAACAGGAACAGCTAAACCACTGGCTTTCCATCATCATCCCAGATGTAATGCTCTTTCCTTTGGTTTATTGTCTTGGAAATGTTTTTGCTGTTCAAATGTTTGGAGAATTGTTTCTGACTCTTGCTGTGGTTTTGACATCTTCATTTTTTTCTTTTAGTATAGAAAAAAATAAAGGCTTGCTATTTGTTCAGAAACCTTGGTGGTTATTGTTTGGCACAGCCCGTCAGGCTGGTGATGCAGGACAGACTGACTGGTCCTTTTTTTCCACAGAGCTGCTCTTTTCTCCTCATCTCCTGCACTCTTTCTTTTATCCTTTCTAGCCCAAATCCTTGGCAGGTGCAGAGATGTTCTCCCAATTCTGTTATGGAACGAGATTCTGATGGTTCTGCAGCCCAGTGCTGTCTCAGTGGGGTAAGCTGGGCCTGTTTTCCATCTGAGGTTGCCACAAAACAGTTCACAGTTATGTTCTACTTATTTGAAATACTCCAAAGACAGATTTAACTTAGGGAAGCCAAACTTCTGCACTCTTGTTTCTCATGCACATGCACACATGTGCC
Source organism: Acanthisitta chloris (assembly GCF_000695815.1). Lineage (NCBI taxonomy): Eukaryota > Metazoa > Chordata > Aves > Passeriformes > Acanthisittidae > Acanthisitta > Acanthisitta chloris. The sequence continues at coordinate 47,927 of NW_008670160.1, read as the reverse complement.
CTCCTAATAACTGTGATCCCAAGAACTGATTTCAGCACAGCCTGACATCTGTTCTCCTGCAGCACCTTGTGGCCTCTGTGTGGTGACCACCAGCTCACAGGGACACGTTTGAGAGACATGGATGAATTCTACTGTGGGAATAATTTCCATGCCTTTGCATATATGTTGTAAAGAGAATTCATTTTGTACAGACAATGCTCCATTGTTTGCTCCATGTGAACAAACACTCCTGTTGTACCAGACAAACTTTGCAGAAGAGTTTAGGGGTTTTTTTCAGACTAGACTAGACTGCTCAGTCACCTAATCATCTCAACAACTTCACTCAGCCTCAGGTTTTTACCTGGTATTTACCTCTCACCAGGCAGATAGGGAGTGCTTTATCCAAAATGGTTAACTGACTTCCTAATTACCAGAACTCCAAGTCCCTTAGTTACAGAACATTCCCCAAAAACCATTTAATCACCCTATGTGCTGTCAGCAAACTCACCTGTTGGGCAGAACCAAGCTGCTGGAAAGGCAACAGCCTTGTTGCTGATGGATTGTCCCTGCTTTCAGCCAGCCAAGGGGAGCAAAGCCAAGGCATGGCTGTGGAGGCTGTTCCCAGCAACTTTGAAGAGTTGGGACCTGAGGACAGCTGGGAACCACACTGGTCCAGTATCCTGAGTTGCACTGGGATGTGATCCTCACCTGGCCATGCTCCTGTGCTCCAAGGGCTGTTGGGCTTGGTGTGGCAGCTGGAGCTTCTCTCCTGATGTGTCCCCTGGTCCATGTCAGCCCAGCTCCAGCCCTTGCTGCTGATCCAGACCAGCAGAGCTGTGCTGAGAGGAAACAGGCTGGGAATGGATGCACCAGGGTGTGTGCAATAGTTTTCCCCATTGCAAACCAACAAACTGCCCTGCATTGACCATGTTAGCTGAGAAGGCCACAATCACCAGCCATAGGCCTGGCAGTAACCAGAGACCTTGCAGAGTCTGGGCAGACCTCAGACTGGAAACTTGATGTTTCAGGTCATTAATGCTGAGCACTACTTACCCGCAGGAAGGTAATGGGAGCTGAGAGTGTGCTGAGCCTGCCAGAGTGAGACCACTTTCTTCCTGGGGCCCAGACTTCAAATCCCAGCTAGGCTCTATGGAAATACAGCTTATGCTGCTGCTCTGATGAGGGAAGCAGGGGGAGAAAACCTCTGCCCTTATGGATTATTTTGGGTATGTTGGAGTTTCCAAACAGTGTCAGCTACAAGAGCCTTTGGGAGAGGCGTAAGAGCAGTTTTCGGTGTCAATAGGAAGTAATTTTTCTCATCCCACAAAGCCAGGGGATGCTCCACAACGGGGTAGATACTAGGGAAGAACATTTGGGATATGAGATTTGCTTGTTTTAGCAAACACTGAGCAGTGAAAGTTACACAGAGGGGGAACTTCCTTTTATCTCATCTAAGAAAATACCAAGTGCAGATTTTCTGGTACTGCTGGGTGGAACTGCACCCTTGGGTGTTCAAGTCCCTCTTTCAGAGGTGTCCAAATGACCAGGGAGCAAAGCCACATTGTTTTTCACTTTTAAAGACAAACAGAACATATGGACTCACATGAAGAAAGACATTTAGGAGGTTCAGGGCCATGAGACCAGGGGGAGCAAGAGTCTACAAACCCTCTGTAGATTGGGTTTCAGGGTGTGGGATTGCCTGGGGGAGGACTAGCTGTACCTTCAGCCACTTAGCTGCACCTTCAGCCACTTAGCTGCCACAGCCTGCAGAGACAACACAGCCAGAGAAACACTTGCTATGTTTATTGCATGCAGAACGACCCAACCAGAAAACATTCTGTCTCTCCTCCCTTTCTGGGCATAACCATGTTTAACCTACTGCCAGTGGAGTTCCTGCAATCAACCTCCCTTTGGTGTCACAGCAGCCCCCCGGGGACCACGGGGACCCCTCCATGTCAGGCCCATGGTCAGGCTTCCTTCCTTGCACGGCCAAGCTGTGTTGGGAAGCAGGTAGCTAAGAGAGAAGAGTATGCAGCCCTAAATGCTAGATGCTCCATTCCTGTGATGCTGCTGCCTCCGTGGGGAGAGGTGTTTTGTAGGGATGAACTCCTGAAGGAACCAGCCCCAGCACATGCCTGAATCCATTCAATGCCTGAACCGTGAGAGCCTGGGGGAACGGCTTGCCTGGTGGTACCGCTGATACCCCTCCGACGCGGCTGGGAGCAGCAGGAGGTGGCTCAGAGAATCCTTCTGGCAGAGGGCCATGGCCTCCTTGTAGTTTATCTTCTCCTTAGTGACAGGGTCAATGAGATCTTTCTCATAGTTGGATTCATCCTGGAGCCTGTTGGCCAGGTTGCTTGTTATCATCCCCGTCTGGACAGCTTCCAGCACAGGGATGCGACCGGTTTTCTTGGGATCTATGAGCCCTCCAGTTAGATGCTGGACTTGCAGGTAGGGGAAAGCACTGTCCTTGGTCATCCATCCCTTCTGAACTGCTTCCCCCACAGACAGCCTTCGTTTGGTCACTGGGTCCTCAATCCCTGTGAAAGCTTTCTGGGCATTGAGCAGTCTTTGCATGTAGGTCCTGTCAATCAATCCCCTCTCAATCGCCTTATGGACCGAGAACCTGTCCCGAGAAATGAGGTCTATGATGCCCCCCGTGGCAGCCTGGGCTTCCAGGAGCTTCTGAGCTGTCATAGGATCCAGCAGCTTCTTTGCAACAGCAGTTTTGACATTGTACTTGGTGTCAGTGGTGGTATCATACACCCCAGCGATGGGGGATGCATCATCACATATGCCCTTCTGTGAGGCTGAGGGGAAGAAGGTTTGGGTTTGGTGGGTGGTGGGTGATGTGAGAGGGGATTTGGAGATGATGGAGCCAATGGAGAGGGATGAGGGAGGTTTGGTTTCCCCAGCCACCAGCAAGGCGAATTCAGAGATGGGAATCTTGCCATCGCGGTACAGCTGGTACTCCTCCTTTGTGATCCTCCTCAGCCTTAGTGCATCATCGATGGAATACTGCTTCCCACTTTTCTTGTCAAGGAGAAGTGACACTTCCCCATTTGGGCCCAGCGTGGTGACTTCCTCCCAGTCACACTCCAGCTCTTGCAGCTGGATGTACTGGCCTCTGTCTATGATACCTCGTTTATAGGCCTCATAAGGAGACATGTCCTTCCCTGTCTCTGGGTCCAAGATGGAGATCTTGGTGGAGAGGTTTGTCTCTCTCATCTGGGTCTCATGATTGATTTCTTCCCGATTGACCTTTGACTGGAGATCCCGAATGAACCTCTCCTTGTTGTAGATCTGGTCCTTCTCCCTAAGAATGTCTGCCTCCAGCATGGAAAACTCATGTTCCAACTGTTTCTTCTTCTGCCTGTCATTCTCAGTCCGCTGGTTGAGCAGTTTGGACTCCTCCCGAAGGAAGAGAACTTTCTGCTGCTTCTGCCTCTCCAGCTCCCGCAGTTCACTCTCCAGGTTGGCTCTCTCCTGGATGGCCAAGTTCCTGGCTTTCTGCAGCTCCGTCTCTTCGCGAGCCCATGTCCTCTTCATGCCTTCAGCTCTCTCGATCTTCTCCCTGAGCCGCCGCACCTCCTCCTCTGCCTTTTGCTTGGCTCCTCTCTCCCTGCTCAGCAGCTCCCAGATTCGTGCACGCTCGCTCTCCAGCGCTCTGTCCTTTTCCACTCGAATCACTTCCTTGTAGATGGTCTTCTCTTGGGATTTTGTTTTCTGCAGGACATCGACTTGTACCTGCAGGTTCTTGCATTCTCTCTGCAAGCTCAGCACCTCCATCTTCTCCCGGTCCAGCTCCAAGCGCAGGTTGCTGGCAGATTGTTCCAAGACTGGATCCTTCTCCAACTTGACCACTTCTTCCATAATGATCTTCTCTTGCACAGGGGCTGGACTGTCCTCCAGCTCCTTTATTCTCAGTGTAATTTGTCTCATCTCCTTCTCCAGTGCAAGCCTCTTGCTTCTATCCTCCTGAAAGTTAAGCAACTTCTCTTGCTCTTCCACCAGCACACGAACCTGCTGCACCTCACGTTCCAGACGGCGCCTGTTGCTCACCTCCTCGTCCAGACTCCGACTCAGCCTGTTGTGCTCATCTCGGAGCTTGGGATCCTTTTGAGTCAGTATCACCTCCTGGACAACTACCTTTTCCTCTGGCTTTCTCCTCTCCAGCAGCATGTATTTATTCTGCAAGTCATAGATTGCATCCTCTGCAGCTCTCCTCTTCTGAGACATGTTACGCACCTCTTGACGGAGGCGATCAGCTTCTTTTTCCAAGAGTGGATCATTCTCGTATCGGATGACTTCCTTGTTGACCAGCTTGGTTTCCACCTTGGATCTCTCCCTCTTCCATTCATCCCTTTCACCCTGCAGCCTAATGAGCTGCTCTTGGGTCCTGCCATTGGTGTTCACTAGTTCATTGAGCTGCTCTTTCAGTCTGTCAATTTCTCTTAGAATCTCTGGACTCTTTTCATGTTTCACCACCTCCTCTATGACCTCCTTAAACTCCACCACTGGTTTCTGTGACCTGAGGACATTGAGCTCTGCTAAGGCCTCTTCCACTTCACTGTCAATCTTTGTCCTTTTCAGAGTGATTTCCTGCAGCTCCCTTTTCAGGTGTGTAATCTGCCGCTCCGTTTCAGGATCCACCAGGAAAATCTCATTGACCCTCTCTTTCACCTCTATCCTTGGTTTTTGCTTCTCTGCGATGCTGTACTGGCTCTGCAGCTCTCCCAGCTCACCCGTAAGCATCAAATTTTTGCTCCTCTCTTCTTCAATCAGAGTTTTAAGCTTAGAAGTCTCTCTCAATAACTCTGGGTCCTGCTCCACCTGCTTCACCTCCTTAACAATAATTTTGGGTTCTGTTGTTTCAATTAGTCTTTCCACCTCCTCAATCTTGTTCTTCACTTTCACTATTGCTTCTTCTGCAGACTTCCTCTTGAAGGATTCCTCATCAATTTGTACCTGCAAGGTCCTAACAGACTTGAGCATTTCTGGGTTTTTCTCCAGTTTGATCAGCTCCTTCACTACCACTTTCTCTCGGATGTTGGGCTGCTTTCGCTCCAGCATGTGCAGCTCCCTCTTCTGCTGCTCAAGTTCAGAAGCAGCAGCCAAACTTTCCTCCTGGAGACGTTTGATCTCCTGGCGAAGACTGACTGCTTGGCTATCCAGGCTTGGGTTCTTCTCAATTTTTGTGATCTCTTTGGTGAGGAGCTGGGCAGGAACAACTTTCTTCTCATTCTCCATCTGGGCAAGCTTCCTGCTCATCACTTCAATATCTTCTTTCAAACTCTGCCTCTTCTTCCCTTCCTCTTCAATCTGTTGTACCATCCTAGACAGGTTGCTCTCTGCCTGTGGATCTCTATAGTATTCTATCACCTCCTTTTCTTCCACTCTTTCAATTGGCTTCTGAGTCTTCAACATCAGCAACTTGTTTCTGTGTTCCTCCAGGTCCTCTTCAATTCTGGCCACTTTCCTCCTTTCCTCCTCCAGCTGTGATTTCAACCCCTCAGATTCCCTGCTTGTTGCACCTTTGTTTTCAGATTTCTGGGTTTGCTCACGTACTGCTTCAATGTCCTCACGTATTTCCTTCTGCAAGGGAAAAATGAAAAAGAATTCTAAAACAAGGTAGGGAGACTTGAGTCACTCTTTGAGGCATGGCATGGTAGGAGACAAAACTGGCACAAAATCACTGGGGAGCCTCCAGAAGGCTGTGAGCACTAAATTCCAGACACATCCACAAACAAACCTGAAATTCTCAGTCTGTGAATGTTGATTAGATATAGCTGAGAACGGGACTTAAGAACCCTTATCTTTTTTTTTGGCTAGCATAAACTACAGCTTCAGTAAATTGCTGAGGGCCCACAGAGGTGCTAAGAGTCACAACCTAATGTGAGTGTCAGTGAAACTGTGGTTACTTGTGGCGTTTTTTTCAGAGATGTTTCCATTGCTGTCCTTCCTCACCCCTGGATGTGGAGAGGGAGGGGTGGAGGGAGCCCAGGCTGAGCAGATTTCAACCCCCAATCTAGAGTACCCCAATCTTGCTATGGTACCTTCTCAACAAACTTCTTGGCAAACTCCAGACGGCTGAGCTGCTCTTTATTTTCTGCTGCCAGCTCCATGTAGTGCTTAGTTACATCATTCTCCTGAAAAAGAAATAGTGGTGAGAGTTTTGTCCCATCACCCTGACACAGCTCTCTTGCATGGCACATTCTCCCACCCCTCCTTTCACCTGGATATGCTTTGTGTATTGCACAATTCCAGGGATTAGTCACATCTGATTCAACAGAGAGACACAGAGGACTCAGGCAGGAGATGCTGTCCCCATTATCTGAACGCTTGTTAGATGCCTGTTGGCCTACACAGGGTCCAGATTTCTAAATTCACCTTAGGCCACACATGGATAGCAGTTGGCAAACAGCCCAAGGTGATGCAGGAGAACAGAGGTGTAACTGGGAGGAGCACAGGAGCTCTGGCTCAGCCGTACCCTCACACACCTCCCCTGTAAGTTATGTCTTCACACACAATGTGGTAAGGAGGCAACATCAGCAATCACAACCAAAGTACCAGGCACACCCCCAGTTCTGGATCTCATGTGCTGCTTTGCCCCACAGAGAAAGAGATCCCTGATGACATTGATGTTGGGATTAGGACCACAATCAACTGTAAGAGTGGATTAAGGCTTTGCAGAGGACATCGGGGCTTGGGTAAGGAGCTAGACAATGGTTTCCATGCCTTCATCTTAACATTTTACCTGGGCCTGGATGCTTTCCTGCAGGGGGGTCACACGCAGCCTCTTTGCAGCAGAGTCAGTCAGGGAAGGATCCAGAGAAGAGCTGTATTTGCCTGCTTGGAGTTCATAGTCCTGTTCAGAGCAGAAACAGGAGAATCAGGTGGGATCTCTCAGGTGAGGCACTAAGGGAATGCTACATAGGAAAACTCAGCCATACATTGAGTGTGGACTGCACATTCTGGGACAGTTTGACCACGGCATTCTTCTCTGGCTCCTTGCTTTCGATCTCCTCCACCAGCCTCTGCAGGACACACACATGGTGTTAAGGACAGGCTGAAATACAGCAACACAATAATACTCTTGCAGCCTAAAGAGTTAGCTCAACTGAGGGAATGATGGGAACAGGAAAACATTTAAGAAGGCTTTAGAAGATCTCAGCAGAACTTTGACTTGCCCAGGACCTGCTCACACTGATTTATCACATATGAGATGCCAACACAGACACCTCCACAACTCACCATCTGAGCTAGTGAGCTTAGGGGCTGCTTAAAGAAAGAGGCAACACTGCAGCCCAAGGTGCAGTCTTTCAGGATCTGAAAGCATCCTCTCCATGGAGAGGATTTCAGCCTGGGGGTGTCTATCAGAGATGAGGACACCAGCACTGCAGATGAACTGCAGAGTAGGGTGAGACACACCACCTGTGAGCTGCAATCCACTGTCCCTTGTTTTAGTTCATTCACTGTGACAGAGGGAGCACACAATTAGGAGCTGGTTGGTACTACTTTGCATGCTATTCACAAGCAAATTGCCCCATCCCTGTAACATTACAGGCTATGATGCTTGCCCTGGAACACACCTTCTGTGCCTGCAGCTTGTAATTGATCTGGCTTGGCCCATCAGTGGTCTTCACTTGGTGCCTGGGTAGGTTGTTCATCCAGAACATCAGGTTCTCATTGGAGTTTTGGAACTGCTGGTAGGTGAGGCTGATGTTTCTGAGGGTCTTCTCTCTGCACAGCACAAAGGTGAACAGGAACGTTAAGGGGAAGGGCAAATATTCATGTGCAAGTTCTTAAAAAGACTCTAGGGTGAGATGTCGCAACAAACACCAAGATAACAAAAACAAGGGGGTGACAGCTGATCCCTGAGTGGGAAACACAACTCTGTGCCCATCAGGTTTGCTGCTGCAGCATGAACTCAGTTTGGGAGATGGGAGAAAGAAAGAGGCAGGCAACCAGCAGCAATGCTGGTCTGTGTTAGCTAGGAGGAGCAGAGATGATGCCATAGTTCCTCACCGCTGATCCAGCTGGTCTGCAACAGCATGGTAGCGATCGTTGAGGAGCTGCACCTCTCGCTTCTGCCGGGGCAGGTCAGGGCAGTACTCCTGGAAGTTGTTCTGCACAGCACTGCAGCTGTGCTCAGCATCCTTGAGCCCCCGGTTCAGCTTCAGCACACAGTCCTCTTGGGCCACCAGGTCCCTCCTCATCTTCTGCAGGGGGAAAAAACACACCTTCAGGTTTGCATCAGTCGATGCACTAACCAGAAACACCCTCCTAATGCTGTCACTGACTGTGCAGCACCTGGGGGCTGGTCAGGCTCTCAGAGACATGCAAAGTGGAAGAGACGGAGCCATGAGATTTATTCAGTAAAGAAGGTGGGAAGCAAGGTGTGTTGGCCAGTGCATAGAGCAAAACAGAGAAGTTTTGGGGAAGACAAAAGAAGATCACTGTGAGTGCTAAGGATGGGACAGGGAGTTTGGAAACAGGAAAGAATAGGGATGGGTGTGAGGCAGAGCAACACAGGTTAGATGCTGAGGGGTTTATCATGTATTTTAGGGACCCCAGAGGTAACCTAGGAGGGTCAGAGCTTTCTGCTAGCCAGTGAGAGCAGGTCAACCTGCAACACCAACAATAAACTTTCAAGGAGGAGAGCAGGTCAACCTGCAACACCAACATTAAACCTTCAAGGAACAAGTCCTTAGAAAAGCTTCATTACTGGTGCCTTGAGGCTCTCAAATAAGCAAAGTCCAGGAAAAGCTTCATTACTGGTGCCTTGAGGTTCTCAAATAAGCAAAATCCAAGTCTCCCTACCATTGCTGCCTGAGCTCAGAGATGCACTTGCCTTAACATAGAGCCTGATGTTCCCTTACCTGCAGGTCATTGGCTCGATCCTGCAGGGCATTGGGGGATGCAGGAATGATACTGTCCTGAGCCAGCTTGGCCTCAAACGTGCTGACAATCTTGTCTGCGTTCTCAATCTGAGTCTCCAGGTTCAGGGCAGCCTTAGCCCTAGGAAAGTGAAAAACAACAGGACAAGGTTAGCCACAGAAGGCCTCATTCTTCTCCTTTGCTCTCTTATTTTGCATATTTAAGCTTATTTAACATTGGAGCTTCTGCAGCATGGCAGAGAATGAGCAATGTGCACTCACAGCCTAGTCACGCTGCCCAGAAGTAAGATATGTTACATTTTGCACATGCAGCAGAGCTGGGGCACACACCCATTGGGGTGGATTTTCCACAGTGAGGGGATCTGACCTCAGATTACACACAGGAACTCTTTCAGAGGTGCCTTTGATGATGGATGAGAGGTTTCCAACCTGTGCTGGACCTCAACCAACACCCATATAGACCGAAAGCATTTTATCTCATGCTTCTGTGTTGACACCTCTGTGCAAGGTCTTCCTTCCCTCATCCCCACCAGGCCTTGCCACCATCACTCACTTCTCGTTGTACAGGCTGGAGAGCATATTGACATCGTTGTATTTGCTCCTGAGGGCATTCAGTGTGACAGGGAGCTGGGAAGAGGATGTGCTGGTGGGTTTCTTGGAAAGGTAGGTCTCACACTCCTTCTGCAAGGCATCCTTGGCTGCCCCCAGGTTCTCAAGTTTCTTTGTTGTTTCCTGGCACATCAGATGAGAGAAGAGTCACCCAACATAGTCATAACAGTGCTGCTGTGGAAATGTGGCTCCCTCAGGGAGGGATTTGGCTGTGGGGCTCAGGGTGCAGTACCCCTCTAATAAAGAGCTGCTCCTGGGGCACAGCCCCATGAGGCTGTCTCTGCCTGGCAGTGGCAGGGTATGGGAAAGGGATCCAAATAGACAGAGAGGGAAAAAAATTACCTGCCTGAGCCCATCCTTCTGCCAGGACTGGATAAATACCCACACACGAATATGTAACAAGCTCAACTACTGCAGACCCAGACCTTATCTCAGAGGAAATGGGAGGGGCTCCAGGGCACTGCCTCTTTTCCTGCCCCACTGACATCTACCAGTCTGTACTCCCCATCAGGTGAGCCTAAGTTGCTCCTTGGATGCAACTCCCTTTAGCCCTTACTCTTTTTGCTACAGACTTGAGATTGCAGAGTAACAGCATCCCCATGACCAGGCTGAGGACTGGCTCCCCAAGACTGGTACCTGGACCACAGCTCTGAAACAAACCCTCTTGCTACAGAGCCAAAGGAAGGACATGCATTTCCCAAGGGTTTAGCTTAACCTGTCCCATTTCAAGAGTTCAACTCAGCCTGAAACCCTTGCAACTGCAGCATGGCTTTCTCCTTTGAAGCACCAGCTGCCATCTCCCATGTAATTTCTATGTCAACCTGCTTTGGGCCAAAGACACAGTGCTACCAAACTCCTCCTGTTCGAACTTACCTGCTGTTGTTTGATTCTCCTGGCAAGGTCATCCGTGGGGTCACTGTAGTTCACAGGAGTCCTCACTCGGTTCAAGACCTCCTTCTCCACCTGAACCAGGTCCTTGCCAACATGATCCAGGCTGCTGAGAAGCCGGTCAGCTTGGGGATCATCCTGGGCTGCTGGAGGGCTCCTGGACAAACCTGCAGTGAGAGACAGTTTAGGTTAATCCCCTGGCCAGGCAGAGCTTAAGTCCAAAGGAGGCACAAAGACAGCCATGTGGTGCCATGTAGACACATCCCTGCTCAGCTTTGCTGGGAGCCTTTGAACTATAGCTGTGAGGAAAACACAGCTAGCCAGGGGGTGGGATTTAGCCATGGCTGCCTGCTTATTCCACAGCCCCCAGCTAGGGAAGAGAACTGCAAGGAACCCAGATTACAAAGCAGGTTTAATTAAGGTTTCTGGATAGGCACATCCCTCTGCAACACTAAATACCCTGCAGCTGTTGTTGGAGCTGGAGGTCAATCTCAGAGATTTGAGAAGGGCAACAGATTTTAAGTGAGTTGCCCAAGATCACACAGTGAGTCCTTGGCAGAGCTAGGAGTCAAGCTCTTTTCCATAGAGCAGAAGGTAAACTCCCACAGGTGCCTCTGCAGGTACCTGTGTGTGTACTGCAGGTACCTCTGCCCACCCCGGGTGGGTGCTCTGCTTCCAGCCCACTTTGGGAGCTCTGGGAAGGAGGTGCTGGCTTTGGAGAGGGCTGGACTACCCAGCTGACATACCTTGCTGGCTGGGCTGGACCTGCTCCTTGTGGCTGCGTCTCAGGGTGTTCTGAACTGCCACTCGCTTCTGCTTCACTGCATTCAGCTCCCCTTCCAGCCTGTGGGCAGAGAGGAGAACTGTCACCCAGCAGGATGGGACATGGCACTGAGCAAGCCTTGGCAGAACCTGGCACAGCAGCAGCTCCGTGGCTTCTGCTGGGAAGGTATCCTCAAAGGCAGGGGAAGGTGTCCCCAAAGGCAGGGGCAGGCTAGGAGCCTGAAGCCTGTTGTAACTCAGAGACATCCCTTAGGAAAGGGAAGAGCTGCAAGAGCAACCAGTTGGTTTCCCCAGCTGATTTCTCCCAATGGAGCCAGTGTTTTCACCTCTCAGCAGAAGTTTTCAAAGCTGGAAATCTATTTCATATGGCTGCAGTGCTTTGCAGCTTTGCAGCAAGTGAGTACAAGTAACTGCTTCTGGGGCTGCTACACTGGAAATGCCAAATCTAATTTGTGTGTTTCCTAGCAAATGAAAACAGAGTTGGAATCTGCAGGAACTGGAAAGACCAAAAAATATCCCTGGGGGAGAAAAGCCTGATGGAACCAGGAGGAGGGGAACCAACAAGGACCAGACCAGTTCACATCCCTGCCATGAACTGCTCCAACTAAACACCATGCAGTAAACCCAGTAATTCCCAGTTTGCCTGGCTGCTGCCAGACAAGGGCTGTCTGTAGGGCCGGGGCATAGCTCCATGCAGAGGGACGAGATTTCTGGTTCACAACACACATGAAACCCATAAATCCAAAGGAATCTGTAATCTGGGATTCCTGAAGAGGGTGTGAAGAGGGGTATGTCCTGAGGAAGAGCAACACAATGAAGTCCTGGTGCCTGTGTGACTGGGGACCCAACCTCCCACCGTGGGCATGCCCACATGGCTCTGAGCCTGTGCTGTGGCCTTTCCACAGCACCTGAGCAACACTGATTTATCCAAACACCTGGGGACATGATTAAAAGGGTAATGCCAACCTGCCTGCACCACCACCCCATCCTGTGGGAATGGCAGAAGATGACGGAGGAAACAGGCAGCAAACTACACATTGGTTCAAGGAATATTCCTCTGTCTCCAGCTGGGGCTGGCTGCGAGGAGATACCACAGATAACTCCGTCCTGTTTGGCAAGTCCCAAGCTCCAGACGGATTCTGCAATGAATTTAGTCAAACCTATGCAAGTCACATGTTTGGATGAAGAAATATAGCCTGACTGCCAGAAAACTCTTTGACAGCAAGGTCCGTGCAGGGCTGTTGAGGAATGGCAGGCTACTGGATGAGATACCTGGGTGCAGGGAAAAATCCCTCTCCAGGAGGGATTTCATACTAGCTAGTCAAAAGATCTGTGTCCAGCTGCAGTTTCTCTGCAGTCAAGGCAGATAGGCTGGCTATGACCTAGGAGTGAGTCTGAACATCTCTCTGGGTCAGGCTCTCCACTGCAGACTCACCTGTTGACCTTGTCTATGGATTCAGGGTCAGGTGGAGGGATGGAGAAGCAAGCAGAAGGTGCCTCCTGGACCACACCAGTGCTGCTCTGCACCACCCACATCTCTGGGTTGCTGTTGTCCTTCAGAGTGTACTTGTCACCTCTGGTCAGCTGCACCTGGGACAGAGACATAAAACCCAGTTTTGGCTTTCTGGCACTTGAACGGTTCCTCCCACCATGGAGCCAAGATCTGGAGCAACCACAGAAGAATCCAGTTCCCTGCCTCTTCTGAGAGTGCTAACTAGTCAAGCCCTCACCTCCCCAGCATCCCAGTCACAGAGGGTGTCCAAGGTGAGGGGCTGAGACGTTCGCATCCTGCGCAGTTTCAGTGGGCTGATCTCTTTGCTCCTTCTCTTCAGATCAGTGATGCTCTTCTCTGCCTGCTTCACTGCCTTCTCCTCGTTCTAGACAAAACAGGGAAGACAGTGGTTGTGACCAGCCTTGGATGAGAAGGAAGGGCTACACTACACTACAGTGGCTATGTTGGCTATGTGGAAAAGAGCCACACTACAGTGGCTATGCTGGGACCAGATGTCCATATGTGTGGGGTGGACTCAGGAGTTTCTCCATTCTCGATCCCTCCATGTCCCTTCTTCCCTTTTCATTATCAACACTCTCCTTGGTTTCCTTTGCTCACAGCAGATCTGCCCTTGAAGGCAGAGCCTGAGTTAGCCATAGGTGAACCCACACTGTCATATTAAATCTCCTGAATAAGTTTTCCTTTTCAGAAATGGAACAGAGACCTGTCAAAAGGTGGCTGCATTCCAGTGTCAGAAGGTACTGAGATCCCAGCACCTCTTGAGAGCTCAATGTGTTGCGTGCATGGGGAGATACCACATTGAACATGTCACCTCCCTCTCTGCCAGGCAAATGTTCCTTTCCTATCTGCATCTCATCCCTGAGGTCAGATTTCTTTATTCCCTCCCATGCCCTTGACTCATGAGTGCTGAGGAGATGGGAGGACCTTTTCCTGCTGCTTGGTGCCAGCAGCTCACGCTCTGTGGGCTCTCTAATCCCAGTGTCTCATGTTAAGGACAACACACAGCACCTCCCTGCACTTCTCCTTTACTCTGATGGTGACCTGGGGCCTGGCTGTGTGGCACTGATGGGGACAGTCCCAGGGGTGACTGCCGTGCAGTGTGAGCAGCATGGCTACAGGGACTCAGCACCCAGAGCACAGTGGGAGTACAGTCATGGACTTCCCCCTTCCTAGCACAGAGCTGTCCCCACAGGACTATTTACCCAGCTCTTCCCCTTCCCCACTGTTACTTATTGGGGAGGTTATAACTTTGGATTTGCCCCTTAGGTCTGGCTGGTGCCATCAGCCCTGAAGACCTCACCTCCAGCTGAAGCAGCAGATCTGACACCACCCCAGGGCTGTCTTTGTTAAACTTGCTGTATTTAGTGTCCAGGTCAGAGCTCATCTTCTTCAGGGAGCGGCTCACAGCCTCAGCATCATCCTGGAACTGGAGGTGTGGGTAAGAAAACAGTCAGGGATGGGGGGACATTACTATCTCCAAACCCAGTGGGTTTGCTCAGTTCCCAGCAATTTCTAAAGGACTGTGTTTTGAGATGTGTTTCCCCAAAATACCTTGACTAGGTACAGGCAGAGGATCTCCCATCCTCATCCCTTTGCTGGCTCTCCTCCCAGCCTGCCCTGCAGCCCTGTGGCCCATGCTCCCCTCGTTGCTTTTTACCTTCTTGTAGCTCTCCACGTTTTTCAGTTGGCTCTCCTGGCAAATACAGAGGTTCAGGAAATTCTGCCACTCGTTCTTCAAGGCTTCCTGGTGAGCCTGTGGTGGGACAGAGCATGACTCAGTGGGCTCCAGTTAGTCCCACCTCCAACACCTGTCTCCTTTCCCCAGGAATCAGAGGAAGAGCAGAGACAAAGCTGTGCACAGGCATTGCCTGATGCTGAGCCTGAGAGATGACTCTCCTGGACAAAGACCTGGCTCCTACAGAGCAACCACCATTCCTCAAGGGGTTTCAGCTCGAGTGGTGTTGGGGACTGAGAGCCCACCTTAGCCTGACATTGCATCTTCAGGCTTGGAAATACAACCTTGGAGGCTGGGAGCTGGTTTCATCTGGCAGAAGTCACACCATGTCATGGCTGGAGTTTCACAGCAGTGTGAATTTGGCTGCATTGACCTCATGTCTGAGCACCAGAGCAGAAGCTGGTCCTGGTACACAGATATTAGCCACTATCTCCTGGATATTTTGGAAAGGGTGAAGACCCTGCACTGCTCTCAGCTTCCCCACAGGTTTGGAGCAGGCAGAGAGGTACTGCAGTACAGCTAGTGCAGAATGGGAGGAAAGAGTAACATAACTGCAGAAATGGTGAAGGAGTCTCCTCTGACCTACCTCCTGGCTCTTGATGCACAGACACAACCTTGTTCTACTACAGGGTTTGGTACGAGACCCCTCTCCCTACCTGGATAGGCTTGATGGCTGGGTGCTTTAGCTCAATCATCCTGTCCCCATCATCCTGGAGGTTGTTCACAAACTCCTCCTGGCTGAGCAGCTCACTGGACTTGAAATCCTGGAGGGGAAAAGAAACTTCATGACCTTGGGAGCATGCAGGGAGCACAGAGAGGTCTCTTGGGGCACCAAACCCCAACATAACAGAGATAAGGCTCCCAAAGCATAGACAACCATCTTTGTTTGTTTTTTTTTTAAAAAGAAGGGGCTAGGCAAAGCTAAAACAAATTAGACACACTTGGGCCTCAGAATGCATCAGAGCATTCATTCAAAGAGCATTTTCCTAAGGAATTTTCCCTCTCTTCTTCCTGATCCCAGCACATAGCCATCACTGGGTGCTGTACCTTGGCCATTGAGGCTGATGTGATGCTCAACCATTCCCTCCCCTCTGACCATGGAGAGCCTCACCAACAGCTCTCTAATGTATGATCCCACATTCCAGCTCAGGGACAGGAGACTCATCCCTCAGGACAGAGTGGCTCATCCCCAATTCCAGCATGGATCCAGAGGGTCTCTTCCACCTCTGTTTCAGTGCCCAGCACATCCAGGCTGTCTGGGGAGAGCCCCAGGCTCAGGGCTGGTGATGGATGTCCAGGATGTTGGGATCCACCTGGCAAATCTCACATGCCAGGCTTGGCCAGCCTCTGACAGCCAGGACTTACTGCCACCCAAGAGCTCACCTCGTACTCCCGACGCACGCTCTGGACATCCATCATTTGGTCACTCCAGTCCTGCTTCAGGATCTTGGTCTGCTGGTCTGTCAGGTAGCCCAGCTCCTTGGTGCAGCCCTGGAGGTGGTGGTAGAGGCTGCCCAGGCTCTGCCCTCGCCAGATGGAGGCTTTCTGCCCATGCACACAGGAGAGAGGCAGTGTCAGTGCTCAGCCCAGGGAGCTCCTGTCCCCTTCTAGTCCTCCTCTCCCCCAGGACCCCACTTGTGTTGCACATCCCTTGGGAGATTCCCAGAGACCTTGGTGAGAAATCTGCCACCACTAACTCTTATCTGATGGGGCTGTGGTTCCCTTTCGCTCCTCACAGACAGGATATGTTTGTCTAACCAGAATCCCAAGTGTGGGTTGGTGCCCCAGGCAGTCTCAGAGCTGCCCCAGCTCTGCTGTATTTCTCACAAATCCCATTTTCAGCATTAACCTTCACAGGCCCAGCTGGCTAAACCCAGGACCTTCTTCCCAGCCACCTTCTTTGCTCTGGCTGCTCATGTTCTCTCTGGAGCCCTTGTTAGAGATCAGGGCAAACCTCAACATTTGCAATCCTGATCTGGAACAGCGCGTGGGCTGGGACAGATTTCCTGCTGCCTCCATAACCTTGTGCTCATGGACAGATAGGCAATTCCAGATCTGTGACCCATGAAGAGGAGAGACATGGATCTCACCCACAGCACTGCCCTGAGGGCAGCAAGTGTGCTCTCAATTTACACCCATTCAGAGCTGGGGAGGAAATGGGGAGAAGATGAGGGATATGACTTCACTGTGCAAGCCCAGAGGTAGTTCCTGCTCTGAGCTGGGCATTCCCTGTCCATCATACTCTGCTGTATGTCCCCATCTGTCCAGAAAACCACCAAGAAGCTTACCAGCAAGTCCTTGTACTGGCTTTTTAAATCTGCCACATCCTGGGTTACAGCACAGCCAAGACCAAGGAGGGGTGGGGAAAAAAAAGGAAGAAAAAAAAAAGCTGTTACCAAAACATGTGGTAGATGCTGATGAGCTGATTTATGGAATATGCTTTAGAAACCATCCAGGAACCACCTCCCTGGCCCCTGCATGGATCAATCTGTCCAGCTCAGGTCCCCCATGCCCTCTGCAGAACAAGGGTGGACATTCACTATGTGGAGGCGCAGACAGTGAGCAGAGCCTGTGGGTCCCACAGGAACGAGGATGGGATGGAGGGTGTCTTACCCCAGTACGGAGGTTCTTGATCTGGAGGCCATAGGCTTCAATCTCCTTCTGGAGAATGTTGTGCTCAGCTACTTGCTTTTCCAGCTCTGACATGCCAGGGCCATACTGTCCTGCATTGACTTGTTTCTGTGCAAAAGGAGTTAGGCAAAAGACTTTATTTCAGGGAGAAACCTCAGTGAGTGCTGGCAGGGCATGAAAAGATCTGGTATCTGATAATAGTTCAGGAGGAAGGGAAGGGATCTTGTTTCCCGTGATCGGTTTGTTGCCAACATGCACTGGATGCACTTAGTTACCATCCAAATTTCAAGGGAATTCAAATTGCCTCCAAAGTGACCTCTGAATACCTGAGACTTTTCAGCATGAAACCCTCAAAGGTAAGACTGTAAAGTCCCTGAAGACATCACCTTCTCCATCCTTTCATCCCACAGCAGGGCTCTCTACCTGATCCCCCTCTGGCAATTCTTTATCTGAAGGGGTCATTCCAGAGGGTACTCCAGAGGGTTTTAAGAGGAGGGAGAAGAGTCCTTCTCCTACCCAGAGCAACCGAATTATTTCCACCCCCACTGCAACATCCTTGCGTGATTCCGAGCACACAGTGGGTGGCAGAACCCTAGAGGAAACAGCAAATATTATCTGGCTTTGGGAGATGCATCCAAAACCAGCTGCTCTTACCATCTTTTGGTCCAGGATCCCAGCCCAGTCTACCCTGGGCCCCATGTCAGGGACGTTCAGTTGTTCATAGAGAGCCCTGTACTCTGCACACAGCTGTGTCACACGGTCATGGAGCTGCTGGATGCTGCCAAGGAGAAAAGGCACATGTCTCTGTGTCTGGAAGGAGGGGAAACAAGCTGGGGTTTGTGGAGCCCACATTTCACTGGCAAGACCCAGGCTACTTTCTTGTCCCTTTGTGGCATTGGCTTCCTTAAGCAGTGGAGACACTTATCCTGCTGCGCCTCATCTCCAGGGATGTGTCAGGAGTTACAACCCAGAAGGATGCTGCAGGGAGATCAGGGCTGTCTCCTCCCAGCTAGTAAACAATTCTTCCTGATTTCCACACAAAAGGGCTGGAAGTGAAGGGGAGCAAAGTACCAGAAGCCAGCTGAAGTCTTCTCCCACTCCAACACTCACCTTTGACTCTCTGCCTGAGCAAAAGACACTTATTTTAGGAAAGGCGGAGGAAAAAGAGATGTGCTCTGAGAGTGAGGTCATGTTTTAGCTCTGCATTCTTCAGGTACCTTTTACAAGTGCTCCCAAAAGACTGTGACCTCTTGGGAAGTCACTCTGGCAGACACCCTGCACACCACTGCCTTCACAATAGATTGGCAGAAGCCTTGACTTTAAGGCTAAGCTTTATGGGGAGAAGGGTGAAAGTATCTCTCATGACAATGATTGGAGCTCGGTGTAGATCCCAGGGGGTTCCCAATTTCTCTGTCTCCCCATCACAGCAGTCCCCTCTGCTGTACTCACTCTTTCTCTATCTCATTAGCCTGTGGATGTTTGAGCCGCTTGGCACGGTCCACGTCCAAGAAGAGATCCTTCAGCAAGGTCTCTGCTTCCTTCAGGTTCCTGGCATTCTCTGACTGGAACTCGAAAGCCTTGTTCTTCTGGTGGTTGCTGGAATCCTGGAGAGCAGGGAAGACAGAGGAAGGAGCCTGGTTGGACTACACAGACCTCACAACATTTTCTCTGCCCAATGCAGAAGGCCTGGATGTTCAACACATTGACCACCTGATGCAAAGGTGCTGCTGGGGAGCTCATCCCAGCTCAGCCACCTGCTCCAGCATCCCTCCTGCCCTGGGACCAGTGTGGGTCAGGCTGGCTGCCTCTGAGGGTGCTGGGAGGCTCAGGGCTGTGCTGCCTGAGGTGATACAGCCTTGGCTGTGGGAAGCACGAGGCACTGAGCAGAAAGCACAAGGCTAGAATTTGGGAGGCCCCAGTACACAGCCCCAGGGGCTGGGAGGCTCTGTGGAGTGTCTGTTCCTCCCCAGCCTCTAGTCAGCCCCCAAACCTGCACCAGCATGCACAGACACCTGACCTGTTATCCTAGACACCAAAATCTTTCACTTCCCCACCACAACTCACCTGCTTGAGTCTGGACTGTGTCTCCAGGATGTCCTTCTCCACCTGGTCAGCATTTGTCTGCATGCGGGAGATGAGCACAGCCAACTCATTTGTTGAGGACCTGAGAGAGGGAACAGCAAAGCTGATGGGTGGGTGAAGGCAACTCTCACCTTCCTCCTCACTGCCCAGGACCTGGCTCAGGTGTGGTTCTTCAGGCATTTTTCCCCATGTCACCCTGGTCTCCACAGAAAGAGTGGGAGCTGTAGCCAAGGGCATGGACACACATAAGTGGTTGGTGTCTGGGTGTTGCCTTCAGCCAAGAGAAGGTAAGAGCTGGTGTGTCCAGATCGAGTGGGCGATGGGTTTTCACTCATCGCACAGCTCATCTGCACAACTCCTTGCTGCAGACGCTCAAAAGTCTGTGTGGATTCAAAAAAAAGCCCATTAGAGGAGCAAACATAAACACTGTAGGGTTCCCCAAGGCACTGACACTACATCTGGGTTGGGAAGACCTGAAGCCACAGACAGCTGGAGGCCAGGAGAGCACCCTGCAGAGGCAGCACAACATGCTCTCCCTGTTTGGAGGCACTTCCCTGGGTGTTGGCAGAGATGCCCCTTCAGCCTGACCCAGAGCTGCCATTGCTGCCTTGTTCTGTGCAAAGGGCTCTGCAGTTGGGCCCCCTGAGACACTGGAGAGCCCAGTGCCACCTCTGGGCTGCAGAGGACACAGATTTGCTATGCAGACCACAAGCCCCTCTGGCTGCTCTGTAGGCTGCTGGTCATGCTGTCTTCAGGGCTGGGGGAGGAATTTCCCAAGGCCATGGCACACCTACCAGCCCTCCTCACCCCAGTGAAGGTTCACTGAAGGTCCCAAACAGACCATTCCTATCACCTCAGTGCCATCACAACCTTTAGTCCACCACTATTACGAGTGAGCACTGAGAGCCCTGCCAAAACAGCTGGATCCAGAGCCTGCAGCAAGGAGTGGGATGGTGCCTAAAGCTCCCTGTGGACAAGGAGTCACAAACCTTGGTGTCACCTTTGTCCTTATGTCCTGTTCTTTTTAACAGCATCTGCCCTTGAGGACAGCTCCAGCCCAACCCTGCAGGCAGGGAGAGCTCTGTGCTGCCAGGATGTGGGCAGGGGCAGGAGGGTGTGGACTGATAGCATCATGCAGGGACTTAGAATGCTACCGATGGGACAAAGTTCAGCAGAGGATCAGCTCTGTTGTGTGCCACTCCAGGGTCTGAGTCCAGGAGGAAAGAGTTTGAGCAGCTGCAATGGGACACTGCACAGGGGTCAGCTGGAGGGGGGACACTTCTTCAGGGCAGACTGGTACCTCTTTGGTGGAAGAAGGTAGGAGAAAGGTGATGTCTTGCAGCAAAGCCACCACATCTGCCCTCCAGCCATGTGCTTTCCTTCCCAGCCCTTGAATCCACTGAAGGACAGGGGGAAGTGGTTCCCTTAATGGCTCTGTCATTGCTCCAACTCCTCATTGTGGCTCCATCTGTTCCACGGTTCATTCCAAAGACTGGAGCAGATGCTGGGATGTTCATTTATCACAGCCCCAAGTGACTGTAATGTGCCAGTGAGTGTTATGGTCACCCCAAGCCAAACACTCGATTGCCACAGCTCCTGCTTGAAGTGAGCTCAGCCCACGCTGCCCTCAGCCTGCATAACTCTGGAGGAGGCACAGCCCCAGTGCTCCTGCTCACAGCATCCTCCTGTCCCTTTCTCCACCTCCTCCCCTGGTTTTGATTTCCCAAGAGGGCTGTGTGGGCCTTTGACAATGCAGCAGCTCTCAGCTGCCCCAGGAGCTTTGGGCTGTCAGCATCTCCCAGCCATGCCCCAACTTCCCTGCCTGGAATGCATGTCAGCAGAGTAAACCAGGACTGCTGCACTCCAGCTGTGCTCCTTGCCCAGGGCCTAATTCCAGAGAGCACAGAGCCAAAGAGCCCAAGCAGGGCATTCAGCATCATCACCACCATCAAAGCATCACCCTCTGCTACAACCTCTCCTTCACATCCCATTAAAAAGGCCCCAAGGATGCCTTTCCTGGGGTAAGCCACAGTGCCCAGGGAGATGAGCACTGGCCCTGAGTCCCAGAACAGGGTGGATTGGGAGCAGAACACAGCCAGGATTCAGTCCCCATGAGCCTAAGTGTGCAGCAGGCTGGAATCTCTCGGCGGTCTCCCCTCCCCTGGAGGTTACACAATCTCCCACTCATCCCTAACACGCCTGGAATGAGGTGGTGTCCCATGAGCAAACACTTGAGCACCACCCAAATTTCCTGCCTGGGCTCTCTCTGCACTGGGAGGAGAGTGTGAGTCACAGGCTGGGCTGGCTGCTGTCCCAGGGGATGGACACCTCTCCTGGTGCTCTGGGGAGAGCACTGTTCCCCCAGAGGTCTGGCTGAATTCACCTCCCACCTGGGAAGAGTGGATGGGTTGTCCAGTTTGAGCCTGTCCCAGTTTGTGATGATACTGTGGATACCTCTGTGCTGCTCCAAGAGGAGAGAAGTGAGGATCCATCCTTCCCAGG
>NW_008670160.1:20819-26281 GCF_000695815.1 Acanthisitta chloris | reverse complement strand
TGCTGGCATCCCCTTTCTGGCTCCAGGAAATGCTGAGACACCCCATCTGTTGGTTCACAAGTCTGGACACAGGAATCAGCTTTGTTTAGGCTGTGCCACAACAAAACTATGGACTGGAAAGATCAGCAGCCTCCTGGTCACAGGGACTCAGCCCATCCAAGCCTGTGCTGCCTCTGCACTGCACAGGGCACCTGAGACCAAGATGCTGCTGTGAACAGCCTGATCTTCAGGGAAGAGGGGATGCTTCCTGGAGAACATCATCTCAGGAGCAGAGAGAGGATCCTCTGTGCTGACAGGAGTGAAAGCTTCTCCTGTCCCTGTGAACACACACCCAGGCAGCCCATGGTGATGCAGGTGCATCACTATTCCTCCTCAGAGTGTCCCCCTGCCCCATCTCTGCTGCCCCTGGGACCAAGATGAGGTACCTGTATAGGGATCCATCTCAGCAAGATTTGAACCCAGCTGGGCCCCACATTTCTGGGTGAACATGCTGACACTTGAGCTGCAGAGAGGCAGTCTGGTGTTGGGTGGGATACAAGGAGCCACAAGCTCATGTTGGGCATCCCTTGGCCTCCCAGAGTTGGGTCCTGCCCCACGCATGGTGCATGGCACAGCTGCAGCTCTGGGATGGCCGAGATGGCCAAGGGCAAAGCTCCTGCTGCTCCTCCTCCTCCTCAAGAGCCAGGGCAGCCTCCTCCCTAGGGCTATCTCATACCTAGGACAGGCAGAGCACTATTATTACCCTTAATTGCTTCATTTCTTGTACCACTTTCTGCCTCCTGGACAGATGAGCTGCATGCAAGGGACAGTGTCACTGAGCAGGACTGTCCCCACTCCTGGTCACTCCTGCCAGGGCATATTTGGGCAGGACCACAGCACCCACCACCCAGATCCTGATCCCTCTGTCCCTTCCTCACAGGGGACTTTGCTTTATGGCCACAGGACAGTCCCCAAAGCTGGGTCTGTTCTCCCTGACACATAGAAGTCCTTGCACATTTTGAGCTGCCAACAGACCAAAACAGACCAACCCCCACCCCCTGCAGTGCTGGGTTAGCCCCTGAGCCCATGCCTGTCCCCCAAGGTCCACACTGCTCTAGACTCATCAGGGAGAAGCAGAGGGAGGTGGTGGCAGACGCAATAATCCCAGAAGACAACTAAACCAGGACATGACTTGCCATCCACCTCCAAAACCACCCACAGCCTTTGTCAAAATCACACCCGGGCAGCCAGTCCAGCCAGATCCAATTCAATTCCACCTTCTCATGAGTTTTCCCTTTCAGCCCTGCAGTGTCTTCTCCTAGAGCAAGGCACAGCCAGGATGCTCCTTGGGGATAAACCTGCACTTGCTATTGTCTCCCTGAATGCATCCACCAACTGGAGACAGGAAAGGACCCTGAGAATGAGGATGCTCAACACCATGGTCCCGAGGACCAAGATGAGGTACCTGTATAGGGATCCAACTGCTAATCATGAACCCCAGAGACAGGGAACCTCAAGCTGCTGTCAAGGTTCTGGCCTTGGGGCCACCAAGAGCAGCTCTGTGCCACTAGTATTTTCTTGGGGCCATCTGCAGAGCGTGTGCTGGCAGCTGCTCCCAAAACAACTCATTCACCTTCATTTTCTCAGCTACTTTGGGCACTGACCAAGCTCCAGGCCATGGCCAAGTGAATTAGCCTGTGTCTGATGGTTGGTGCCTCCTAAAACAAGCACAACTAGCTCAGTAATTGCCACACTCCTGGCTCCAGCCTCCATCCTGCACAGGGAAGAGGTGTGAGGTCTCGCTGGGATGCAACTCCAGTTATTCCAAGAGGCTCATGCTGGGAAAGAACCTGGCCTGAACCCTCCTGTGGCATGGCAGGGGCTGCAGTGATATGTCATGAGAAATCCTCAGACTGGTTTGGAAGCTTGCTGGGGAAGTGGATAGATTGTATTAGCAAGCCTAAAAAAATACAGAGGCTGACACAGCTCCAGGGCTGCTGGGGAGGTGTCTCACTGCAGCCAGGCCCCAACAAAGGCTTGGTGTTCAGAGAGCCCCCAGAGCTGCCTTTGAGATGAGTTTGTGAGTGCTCAGCTCCACTGAAGCTTCCTAATGGCAGGAGCCCAGCTCTCAATATCCCCCTGGAGCAGCCCCAGCCTTTGTGGGGCTCACCTTCTCCTGGCAGCACTGGTCCATTCCCCTCCCCAGTGGCTGTTTGCTGACCTGGGATTGGCCCCCAAAACGTTGCAGTTGGGTGTCAGCACTGGGTTGTGTCCACTCAGGCATCCACACACCCACCATCCCAGGCTGCTGCTGGTGGTGGTCCCAGGAGATGAGGTCAGCATCCCCTTCTCCCTGCAGCTCCTCTCCTCCTCAGCACAAGCCCCCTTGCAAATTCCTCAGCCTCCAACCCTGGCTGGGCACCAAGATTCCTGTGGAATCAGCCCACCAACACTACGAAATGCAAAATTGCTGAGGGAGGTGGAAAATAAGCCTGAGTTAGCACTAGCAGCTGGAGGGAGGGATGAGCACTCTCTCTGCAGGAACATCCCCTCCCAGAAGCATCCCAGTCCCATCACAGGTCTCACTCCCCAGGGCTTAGGGAATCTCCTCACAGAATGGTTTGGGTTGGAAGGGGTCTTAAATACCACCTTGTTCCAGTCCCTCTGCCATGGGCTGGGACACTTTCCACTAGACCAGGTTGCTCCAAGCAGGTCTGAAAGAGGCAACCTCAGCAATTCGACCCGCAGAGACCCAGTCTGTTCCCAGGATGGATTAGAGCAGCCACCAGCAAACCCACTCCTCACCCATCTCCACCACCTGAGCAGCACCAGACTGAGCATCCTTCTCCATGATTCCCAGGTCCCAGGGCAGCATCACACTAACCTTTCACAGCCAGTGAATCCCAGGATCTCAGACCCAGGCTGGGATCTGCTTCACCATTGAACAGGTATTGTTCCACCCAAGCACAGAGGCTGTTTATCCTCTCTATTCCTACCTGCCCAAAAGGGGCTTTGTGCACCTCCCTGTGCAATGAACACAGCTCTGAGCACATCTTCAGGCACTGCACATCCCAGGGGCTGCATGGATCCTTCTGGGATGGAGCACAAAGCCCACAAGGCCAACAGCTGGACCAGCATGTTTTGGCATCACTTCCCATCAAGCTCCAACCTTCCTGCTTCTCCACAAAGAGGGATGGTTCTTAGCATGGCTCAGAAGACATGGAGGGCTCATCCCTCACCTTCCCCCCAGGGTTACAGGGCAGCGTAGAGAGAGGAGAAGGGTCACACTTACTTGCTAGGCTTGACAGGGGAACCTCTGTTGGGGGAACTTCTGCTCGGGGAGCCTTTGCCCACCCCCTTGAACATGTTGGCCAAGTCCCAGCTGGTCTCCTGCAGTCTGCAAAGTCGCTGTGGGCGCTGGTTCCCTGCTGCGGGGTGTGGGGATGGAATGACAGGACTCAGCCGGGGACGGTCGGTGCTGCGCTAAAGAGCAGTTTCTGGGAGGCTCCTCCCCGAACGCAGGTGAGCAGCAGCAGCAGAGATGGAGGCACATATGAAAAAATGACTCGAAAAACCAGTTTAGGGTGGAAAGAGCAGAGCCCCAGAGGGAGAACGGGAGACCTCGCCCTGGCTCAGAGAGTGTTTTGGCACACACAGCCAGAGCTGCGCGGCAGTCTCGCAGCAGAGGGGCAGAGAGTGTGACCTCTGCGGGGGGAAAAGCCTGTGAACGTGACTCGGAGTGAGCTCCCTGCAACTCCTGAGACACATCTTAAGGCATCTCTTTGCAGGAGCTGTTTAAAACGCTAGAGAACAGCACAAAGCCCCATGAAGAAACTAACCAAGAGTTTTCCCAGGCAGCAGCAGTTTGGGAAGAATCAAGTCACAGAACATGATGTTATTTTGCAGTTCAGTAAACTCTTGGCCCAGACTCAGCATGTGGTGGCCCTGGCTCCCAGGAAAACACTGAGGGCTCGTGGCAGAGGGAATGTCAGCAGCTCCAGCACAGCATCACAGGAGCCTCAGCCAGTGGGATTCAGGCTCTGGGACAAACTCAGGTACCAAAGCCCAGAGACCTCGGGCTGAGGCTCTGCCTAGACACCCTGCCTGCCCAAAACCCTTGAGCAGGTTTTGCCTCTGGGCAGCTCTTTCCCCTGTGGAGCTAAGTTTCAGAGTCCCAACTGGTTCCCAGTACAGCCCAGCAACACCCTGGCATCTCTGTGGCCCGCAGGGATGCCCAGCCAGGCTGTGCTGCCCAGTCCCACAGCTCTCCTAAGCCACAGCAAGGACTGGCTATGTGTTGGTTTCAGATAAAGCCAAGTTCAAAGCTCCCCACAAAGCAGCAACCCTGTGTTTCAGGCTGATCCAGCATGGATCCCACATCAACATGGATCCTTATCCAGTGCAGGACCAGGGAGGAAGGGCAGAGGATGAAGGAGGAAAGGGACAGGAGCAGATGGAGCTCACAGCCCCCAGGTAAGCACCAGCCACCTGTGATGCCAACTCAGGTTTGTGGCTGTTCTTCCTCCTTTCATGTGGCCTAAGGACAACCCAGGACCAGGAGAAGGAACCAGTCCAGCACATCACCTGTAGCCCACAGGACCAGGCCCTGCTGCATTGGCATTTAAAGACTTAAAGCAAACTGAAGCCTTGCCAGGGACAAGAGCTGAAAGCATTTGAGGCCACATAGACCTGTTTGTACCCAGGCAAAACTGGAGCATGGGACAAGCCCTTCTGTGCAGAGCTGCTGTTTGCATGGGCCAGGAGGGGACTGATCCCCTGTGGATTCAAAGGAAACTAAGTTGTACAATCACTGCCTGTAATCCCTTGGAAAACAGTGTGCTTGCACGTGGAGGAAGTTTGAGAATTAGCACAGAAGGCAAACCAGGCACATACCAACACACCACCCTGGACAACTTGCTTCCTGAGCCATCCATCACCTGCAGCCTGGAGCCAAGGGCTGGAGCTCCTCACCTGCAAAGCTCTTAGACAGCACCTTCCTCTCCTCTCTTTAACAAGACAGAGGTGTGATCCTTCCCCTTGCCTGGCAAGGATCCCTCAGAAAGACAGTGCTCAAAAGCCAATAGTCTCTAGTCTCAGCTCTGTGCACACACACACACGTTCTGGCAGGCAGTGGCAGCCTCTGTGCCACACACAGATGGGACAGACAGAAACAGGGATAATCTCTGGCTGATGAGAGGAAAACAGTGTGCTTGGCAGAGGAGAACCTGTCCATTTACAGATGGTGCAAGACACAAACTAGAAAGCCAGGCCAGATGCTGAGCCCTGGCCCAGGAGCAATGCTGAGCATCCAGCCTGCCTCACTGAGGTGAAGGGACCTGTGTCTCCCTTGCCCAGCCAGACACAGTGTGATGAGAACAGGAAGAGGTCATGCAAGGAGGCAGCTCCTTGCCACCTGCTCATCCACCAGAGGAGAAGGGCTTGCTCAGTCCTCAGCGAAGCCCCAAGGGGTCTGTCTCCTTCCC
>NW_008670160.1:0-20794 GCF_000695815.1 Acanthisitta chloris | reverse complement strand
AAAAGCCATAGAAAGAGCCAAGGATAGCTCTGGGGTGATGGGTCTTGCCAGCCCAGCAGCTCTGCCACCACATCCAGCCCAGAAGTTTCTGCTGCAGCCCAGTGCCTGTGGCACGTGAGGGATGCTCTGCTGCTGCCAGCTCAGCCTCCCCCGTGTTATCACCCATATTTGCACCAAGTAAAACCAAGGGCCCATCTCCCCAACCACCCTGTGACAGCCACCAGGACCTGCACAGGTGAAGGGAATGCCACTGCAAGAATCCTAGGAGAACACTTGTGACAGGCACTGCTGGATTCAGCCCAGGTCACTTGCAGATCCTCAGCAGGTTTTGTTCAGACCAGCCCCAGCCGTGCCAGGGCAGAGCACAGTGGTTAACCCAGACCCTGCAAGAAGCAACAGGCAAGGAGACCAGTTCGACCAGTTCTGCACCAGAGCCACCTACACAGCTGTGTCTGGCACTTGGACCTGAGCCCAAAACCCCAGGCAGGACTGCCCCCAGACATACCTGCCCCTCTGCAGCTGAAAACCTATGCACAGGTCTCCAAGACTATCCAAACAGCATTGCCAAGGGTTTCCCATCTCCCAGCCACCCCAGGCAGGCAGCCCCAACCTCAGCTCTATCTCCACTCCGTGCTGCAACAGGGACTAAACTCCCTGATGCTGCAGCTGGCACAGCCCAGGGGAGATCACCCGTGGGGAGATGTGCTGGGGTGGACAGCGTTCATGTCATTCCAGGTGGATCAGCTGTGAAATGCTGCTGTTGATCCACAGGCAAAGCTGATCCAAGAGCAGGTTGTGTCCTGCCCAGACAGGTCCCTAGCTGGGCTAGAGCTCACTTTGGGGGCAGAGACATACCTCCTGGGGGTACAGACCTGGGGCTGGCTGCTCCAGCAGGGCTCCAGACACAACAGGAGATGGCATGGGAAGTCATATCCTAATCATTTTATTTGTTTCCCAGAACAGGATTTATCCCAGTAGCCGGGAGCTGTGCCAGGATGCAGATGCCTGGTTTTACAGAGCAGTCACACAACCAGATGCCTCTTGCTGCTCACACAGCTGAGCAGGTTGCCTGCAGGGACAGATAGCAGGCAGGGCTGCGTAGAGGGCCTTGGTGAGCAGGTAGCATTTCAGGGAAGGAAGATTTCAGGAACAATCCTGGGCTAAACTTTCGTAAGAGACTGGCAGAGGCAGAGGTTAGTGGATGTTAGTGCCTACCTTATCAGGCTGGGCCCTCTGTTAAGCTTTTACAGAGGAGGTGGCAGGTTAATATGACCCATAAATGATTCACTATTACCTTTGAAGACCATTTGCCCTCCTGGCTGACAACATATTTGCCTCCTCTGTGCCTCTCCCCTCCCCTCCTGAACACCTTCTGCAAACCTGTCCTCCAGATGAGTTTTCTTTCCACTTCACCTCCTTGCTTTGAACTTCATTCTTGGTCATCCTCCTGGAAAGTGATGTGCCAAAAGCAAAGCAATGCACAAGCTTCTCATGTTGCACCACCCAGAGCTGCTCCTGGTCAGACACTGCAGGGAAAACTCCACTTTTAAGGGCCTAAATGACTCTCTAGAGTTGTCATGCTACAGCAGAGCAAGGAAAGGACCTTTACAACAAACTGAACCATTGAAATGTAGGAGGAGCAGCACAAGAACCATCAGTGAGCACAGATGCAGGGAGTGGTTGGAGTTTGGTCTTCAATACACTCAGAAACAGCCTTGATTTCTTCATAAAACACCTAGGGAAGAGTTCAGGCATCTCCTCAACCCTGTAAAGTTCCTGCTCATGATCACACCTATTTGCACCACGTGAAACCAAGGGCTTATCTCACCAACTTCCCTGTCTGGCAGTGCCCACTACCACATCCCCAGCAAGCCCTCTGCATCTGTGATGGATGCTCTGCTGTGTGGAGATGCTGTTTGGCAACAGGACTGGCAGCTGCAGCCAGCCCAGGCCAAGACTTACAAATGATACATGGTCTTGCTGACTGGAGATGGAGGCTGTAGACTTGAGCTGTCTTCAGCAAGAGGGAAAACCCTCCTGAGGGTCTCCAAAGCCAAGCAGAGCATGAAGAACAGCCATGGGAGTCAGGAGCTCCCAGACACTCACCACCCTGGGAGGTATCAGAGCCATCACCCTCCTTTTGCCACCAAGGATGGAATATTTCATACAATTCTTACCCCAGCCCTTTGTCCTCCTTGTGGACCAGTTTTCATACAAGCCAAAGTGAAACTCCAGAGCCTGAGAACAGCTTGAAAAAACTGCCACTCCACTAGGAGAACAGGACACTGGATTTTCTTAAGCCTAAAATTACTCAGTCCACAAACCTTGTTTTGCTTTGCCTTATCTTTACCAACTGATAAGCAGAGAAGTGCAAAGTCACTTGGCACTTCTCCCTGCAGGTCAGTTTAAGACCCATTAAAGTTTCCTGTGTCAGGGCTGGGGTCAGCACCCTGCCAGGGTCAGCAGGGGTCAGGGGGCTGTGGCTGCAGAGCTGGCTCAGCACCAAGGGACCTTTTCCCAGAAACCAGAGGCAGCCAAATCCAGCATGGCACGAATAAGAAGTCCTGGTCCTGCTCCTTTGTCTCTCTCTAAGTACAGAGGACATTCACACCACGCCGCCTCGTTAACAGCTCAGTCCCAGGGCTGTTATGGACTACTCATCCCTAGACCCTTCAGACATCAAAAGGACCTGCCTGCTTCCCAGCCCATTGCCTCTCCAGGCTCATTCCAGCATCCTGCAGCTTCTTCTGAGTTCAAGCCCTAGAGGTAAGGAGCAGGACATCCCTACAGCAGCTAAGCGTTAGCCTCATTTTCCTCTCCCCAGAGGATTAGCAAGGCTGTAATAGCACCAAATAAATCCACTAATGGCAGATTCTCAGGACACTTTGTCTGGAAAACTTGTTTATAACTTACAGGACGAAGCCTGCAAATTTGGCTTTATTATCCAGTGACAGGGCTGAAGGGAGCTGCTCCCAAACAGGGAGATTGGATCTGAACTAGATGTATCCTGAATCATTAACCAGGCAATGAGGTAATTAAACACCTGCCTGGAAAGCCAACCTTGACACACACACAACACAGCTGGAGAAGCCACCCATGGAATGAATGACGGTGGGAAATCAGAACTTTTGGGTGTTTCTTTCACATTTCCCCAGAATAGCTGCTTTGCCCAAATGCAGTGCCCTGGAGGAGGGACTGCCTCTGGGAACACTGGGATAAAGTACCAGGCAACGGGTCCAGAAAGTCAAACAGGAGGACAGGTTTGCCCTCCTCTATATCTCCTGGGCTGCACACAGGTGCAACCCAAAGACCCTGTGAAAAAATACCTGCAGGATGGTCCATTGCAGGTGTTGGTCAGAGGAAATCTGTACACTAGGACAGCTCACAGCTCACCTGCTTGGGAGAAAAACCTCTGACCTTGATATAAAGAGCTGAGTGAAGGATCAGGCACTCAGAAGAGAGGGGTCCAAGCTGGAGAATCCTATTTAGCAAGACCTGAAAGCCCTTAGGAAGGAGGGTACTCACACACCATAGCACACATCAGCTAGGAAGGAACATACATTCAGACACCACCAAACCAAACCAAGCTCTCCTGGAAGGGCTCTGCTTGCAGCCCAGGGCTAGCAGGGAGAGGAAACAAACCTCTCCAGGGTGACCATGGCAAGGGACAGAGCAGTGACAGCCCCTGCAAACCACCTCCCAGTCCATCTGCAGGGGCAGAGGGTGCAGGGGCAGCCAGGAACATTTGAGCCAGGGGTGCTCATACCCCAAACTGCAGCCTGCCAGCCCAGAGCCCCAAGGGCTCTTCAGTTACACATGAACCTCCTGCAAAGCTCCGTTCTTGAGCTGCTATTGCCTGATTCAGCAGCAAGTGCTTGTGTGTCACAGGCAGAGAGACCAGAGCAGGATGAATCTGTCTGCCACAGCTAATTCTGCATGGCCAGACCTCACCTTCCCTGACTTAATTTGACGCTCTGAGAAAATTAGACGTTCTCCTGCTTCTGTGGAAAAAGGCAAGCACTGAAGGTAATTCAGAGGCTTTGATGCTGCTCTTCAGTCATTCGGGCACCACAGCCCCAGCACTGCTCCCTGGACTGACCAGGGGCTGGGATGAGAGTCACTAATCCTCATGCACAGCGTGTGAGCCTCAGGCAAACTGCTGTGTCTGTGCTGTGCACGGACACCACCGCGACAAGATTATTTCCACAGCAAGAAGTTTAATAACCTCAACACCTCGGGTGCCCAGCAGTGGAGAGTTTGCCCAAGATCCCAGCGTGGCAGTGTCTAGAAATGCCAAGTACACCTGTGGCCCTGGCTCTGGATTTGAATGTGATGGCACTGGAGAACATGAAAGCTGCACCCAGGGCCACCTGCACACAACAAACATGCAAATAATGCCATTTGAAAGTGGTTTTAAACCTCCCCCTCTGAGACATTACTGCTTTTTAGGCCAGAGGTGGGAAGGTTTTCACCCCAGGTTACTTGCAGCAGCCCAGGGAAGGGCTGGGGATGGACACAGCCACCTCCTTCCCACACCGCTCTAACCCAAACACTGTAATCTGTCCCTCAGCACCGAGAAAGGCTCTGATCAGTCACTCAGCAGTGCACAAAGTAAATCCTCAATGCAAATAAACACAGAGTGAGGATACTCCAGGGATTTGGGCTGGATGCTCTGGAGCAAAGACTCCCCTGCTGTGTCCCCACCCAAATCCCACCGTGATCCACTTCCATGAGACAAGTGACTGCAGCAGTCACCCAACCAACAGCTTGGCTGGCTTAGCAGCAGGACAGCAGAGGACTGAGCCTCT
The DNA here is from genome assembly GCF_000695815.1 of Acanthisitta chloris. NCBI lineage: Eukaryota > Metazoa > Chordata > Aves > Passeriformes > Acanthisittidae > Acanthisitta > Acanthisitta chloris. The sequence goes on along the minus strand of NW_008670160.1, from coordinate 15,986 downwards.
CCTCACACAAAGCAGCACAGTCAGGCTAAGGAGACCTCACCCAGAGGGAGAGAGAGGGTCAGGGAGCAGCTGCATTTCTCAAACCTGCTCAGCCAGAGACAGCAGAGCGCAGCACGAACCTCAGCTGGAGGTGCGTCCTGAACTGCTGCAGGATCAGCCCCCAGCAGAGTCAGACACCAACCCAGGGCTGAAGGGGAGGCAGGACAGGGCCCAGGAAGCAGAGGGACTTGAGCAGTGACCCCTGTCTCTGAGCTGGGCTGCACAGGCAGCTGCAGATACAGCACTTCCTCAGCCTGGAGCAGGGGAGGGAGGAGAAGGCAGAGCAGCCAGGAGAGCTGCTGCTCCTGCTGCAGCCCCAGGACAGCTCAGAGCACACCTTCTTCTTCAGGATGGATTGCTGTTTTCAGACAAGAACAGCTGGAGGTCGGTTTTCCTGCCAAGGAAAAGCCCTTTCTCATCGTGCTCCCAAGTACCTGTTGGGATCACAGTCTGCTTCCTACTCTGCTAGATCCTTCCTCCTGCAGCTTTCCATTGTACACTGGGGGCACCCACCATGCATCCCTCCTGCCTGGAGCAGAAAGAGCTTTTTTTTTCAGGAAAACTCACCTCAATCCCATCCTGAAGAAAAAGAGGAGCAGCCATAGAGAGTCAATAGCACATCAAATCACTCCTTTAAGTGAGCAAACTCCCCATTTACACCCTGGCTGAACCCCACGGGGTACCTGTGCTAATAGGGCAGTTAACAAGAGCTAGGAAGCACAGACATCCCTCAGCAGATGCATCTTCTCCCAAAAATGTACATCTCATCCCTATTTTAATAGATGCAATGGCACCAGGCATAGCTAGCTCAGCCTGTAATTAAAATTCCAGTGCTAATTCCAAAGATTCTCCATAGGAAAAGTTGATTGAAAGCAATGCTCTTGACCATTCTGCTGGAGTTTCCTGTTCTGAGGGCAATCATGTGTCCTGCTTGCCAATTAATTCATGGAAAGAGAGCAAACACTTTAAACAAGCAGCAATGAAAGAGCAGCACAGTACAGGTTTCCAGGGAAGCAGGTTTATAAGGAAGCAGGTTCCCAAGCTCCATACACCAGCACTCTGCACCTTGCCCTGGCTGTTCCAGGCACAGCACACACCTGGCAGCTCCAGGGGAGTTGGTTTGTTCACCACATCAGACCCTTCGCCTGCTTGTGTTGTTCCCTCTGTGGGTCTGGTCTGCATCATGCAGGTCACTTAAATAACTATCTTTTCACTTTTTAAATATTTAGATTTTTTTTTCCCAGTGCCCCATCAGCACCTTCCACGTGACTTAGGCCACACCACTGCTGACAAACCTCACTGCACTCACTTTCCACTAACATTACACCAAAACAAACAAGCTAAGTCACCTCAAAGTGGTGTTATCTGAGCCTTGGGGCAGAAGATCCTCCTCCAGAACTAAGTGGCCATTCTCCAGGGGTTCACTAGCTCCAGGTGATGGTGTGACCTTGATCCTCTGAATGCTTGGAGGGCAGAGTGCTGGGAGTTCTCCAAACTACACAAACTCCATGCCTCAGAGGTCAGGAATAAAACTTCATTGTTTTCCAATTTCTTATCTGTGTTCAACTAATCAGTTCTCTGTCAAAAGATGTTTGGCACAAAGAGGCCAATTGCTCTTAGATTTGTGTCACAGTAACTGACTAGCAAGCGGCTGCAGTACAAGTTTCCCTGGAATCCATCCAGGCACCAGAGAGATGTGTGGCAGGAGAGCAAAAAGGAGTTTGGTGTGCAAACCAAACAGGACAAGTTCTCAGTGATTTGACACAAAAGGTGAGAAGGGAAGAGCAGCTCAGATGGATGGACAAGGGAGGAAATACTGTGAAACATCAACCAGGTGATGCCTGTGCTGGTTATTGTGTGGCCTTTCCTTACCTAAAAGGGAATGAGCTTTATGGGGCAGAGAAACCTGCCAGTCAAGACCATGTTTTCTAGAAACTGTCACCTGATGAATAGAGTCTTCCACATTTCTTTTAGCTCTACGCTTTCCCTTTCTCCTGTAAAACTCCTCCTGGCATCCAGAGGCAAATGGAATTCGCTACAACAGCAGAAATTCCCATTTTGTTTCCATATTGCAAACATTAAACACAAACTCCTTCTTCTCTTACCTTGTTCTGAGCACAGAGTCCTCTTGAAAGTACAGAGTCCTTCTGTGCGCTGAGAACTCACAAACCAGAACAACTTGGAACAAAGAAGCAAACATTCCTAGCAAAACCATGGGTTTCTAATTCCCCCCCATTCATCTGACATGCACCTTGCATGGAAAACTCCTATGACAACAAAAATCCTTCTGTTCCCAACCCCATGAACTCCAATGCCTAAAAATGGAGAAGCAATACAAAGTCCAGACAAGCAGTGCAGGAGTTCAGGCAGCCAGGACAAACTGCTGCTTCACCTTCCAGCGACAGGCTGAGTGAGAACCTACACAGTGCTGGTGGAAACTTCCAGATACTTTATTTAGGAACAATTCTGCCCATGTGCTGTGGGGTTTTTACCTGTTTCAGTGATCACAGTTAGGAAATTACCTGCATTTTCCAAGTGCCTATCACCACGGCACCTGGTGCTTTATAAAAATAGCTGTCTGGCATGACAGAGATGATTTATCCCTCAAAACCTACTGCTCTCCTGCTCCTTATTCATCACTCTGTGTGTAGGACAAAGGACAAAGCAACAGATGAACTCCAGAAAAAGATCATCTTGTTTTCAGGCAAAGTTTAGATCAGAGACAAAACGAACATGGAGAGACCCAACTTCCCATTACGAGCAAGTAGCTGTTTCTAAAGCCACTCATGAAGTTAGCTTCCCAGGAAAATCCTTGTAGGAATAGGTTCTATACTGTATTTAGGTATTTAACAGAACATGTGTATGAGTAAAGGAGGATACAACTGGCCCAGATTCACCCACCACAGCTGGGGGAACCACTGACATTTGGTATTTGCCATCCTTGTTGATAAGAGGCTCTGTTTTGTCATCTCTGAATGTTACAGTTTTTAAAACACACAAGTTTCTGGGACTCAAAAGGAAAGGAGAAGTAACCCCTTTGGCTACCGTTCCACAGCAATCCTGTAGTGGCCTCACCTTGCTGGTTTAGTTCTGCTTCTCCTTTTGCCTCTGTTTCCCCATCATATCCAGATTTCTAGACCAAAATACCAAATTTAGTGTCAAATTATGGGGCAGAGGGAGGAATCAAATTATATCTATGCCCTGGTCCATGGTAAGTAGGTATGTACAGGCCCTGAATGGGCCACTGGTCACAAAACTTCTCCAAGCAGAATGGAATCTCTGTGCTCCAAGTTATTTTCATCTATTTCTAGTGTACATTTGTTTCTGAATAACTGTTTGTCTTTTATAAACTGGGAGAGAATGTGAGTGCACAGACATATACACAGGACACAGGGAAGAAGGTGATAAAACTTCCCTCTGTTGGTTTCAGGTGCAGGTATTTGTGTCCTAGAACCTCTTGGAGCTTTTCCTTCAATACAGAATAAAACCTCTGATCCTCTGGGGGGTCCTGGTTAACTTTTGAATCCAAAAATGCCCTTTATATATCCTGTGAGGCCACTCTTGGCCTTCTGCTCCACCTTGTCCTCCAGAGGTGGGAAAGCAACATGATTAAGGGCCAGGTCAAAGAACAAGGGTTTGCATGGAATGGGCTGGAAGCCTGGTGGGAAGTGCACGAGGCTGACTTGCTTGCTGACAAGGGAAGGATCCAGGCAGAAAGTCTCAAACCGTTCTGAGAGTGGCTGAAAGAGACCAAGGCAGAAGCACAAGTTAAACACATGTCACATCAAAGCTGACAGGGGTCAAACAAGCACAGAGGATTGAGCAGCAAAGACAACAGAAACTGAAGTTCCCTTGTGTGGCAGCTTGAGCCCTTGAAAATTATTTCAACTCCTGTCAAATTTGAACCCCATGGCTGCAGGATCCCTGGAAAACCTTCCCATGAAAGGGAGAAAGCTTAATAAAGAGATGCCAGACTAGAAGCTGCAAGCAGCCACCCAGCTCCCACCCAAAGAACCCCACTGTGCCAGGGACCTTCAGCACATGCAGAAGGAAAACAAGCCTAATAAAATCTCCTAAATACACCAGTCCTGACCAAATGATCAGTGTGACAATTCCACGAATTGTGAGAGACACTCAGGTAACAGTTAAAGGTGATGTTCCCTAAGAGCACTGCTGGAATCTGCCTGAGCTCTTGGCTCTTACCTTGCCATCCTTGACCTGAGATGGAGACTCAGTCTCATGAGGATCATTTGCATCTGCAAAATGGAAGAAAAAGTGGTAAGAATAATAAGCTAGACCCTGGCACAGAGAAAGATATTCTCAGGAGCCAGCTGCCCCTAAGCAGGTCTTCTCAGCCAGGCAAAACTGGGATGAGAAAGGTCAACTTGTTTGCAGCAAAAAAATCAACACTCAGCTGTTCTGTGCAGGTTCCCAAAACAGATGCACATCCCCATGAAGGGTTTTGGCACCTCTGGGCAGGGAGGAAGATGTCAAGTGTCCAGTCACTGCCTGCCTACCTGCACTACACACAGCTAGAAGCTAGAATTGAGGGAAAAAATTAGTTTTTCAAAGCCTGCATGAATCAGAGTGAAGTGGGAAAACATTTGGCATTTCAGAAATGAAATGACTGAAGTAGCTGCAGAGGAATTACTCAAGATACATTAGAGCAGAGCTCTAGTACAGCTGGTTACTCACCTAATATAGCTGCTGCTTGCAAGGAGTATTTCTCTGCATTGACTTGAGTGATCAGTTCCTGAACATCAGGCAGTTCCTAGGGCATTAGAGAAAATTATTTGAGAGCCTGAAACGTGCCAAAGTTAGAGCAAAGACAAAATCTGTCAAAGTAAGAACTAAGAAGTTAACTCCTAATGCCGATAAATTTTCCCAGAAGGAAAAAAGCTGCAGTGCTTCTGGCACTACACAAGTTGTAGAAGAGAAAATGCACATGTGAGAAGAGATGGTAAATTGCTTTGGTGTTGTTACAGCAAGTCTGTCTCTCCTCCCAGGCAAGTGGCCACCTGAAGTGTTCCCACAGCACTAGAAAGTCTCTGCTGTAATGAGTATTACTCCCTCCCCTACTTAAAGATCAGTCTTGAATTGTAATGGCCTGACAACTAATTAACAATGCATAGTGTACAGAGCTTCTTCACAGACTTCAGTTCCCTTCCACACACAGGATTGGGCTCCTACCTTCAAGCTGTTCCTATGAGCTCCAGCTCCTGACTGAACTTCACGGGCATATTTCAGCACTCTCTCATACAACACAAGAGCCTCACTCCATTTCTTCACCAGGACATAGGACTGGGCAATGAAGAAACACCTGCAACAGTAAAGAGCTGATTCCTGATGTGTTTGCTATCCATACCTTTTGCCAGCTCAAATGACAGGAGATATCCTTAAGTAGCACTGGACAGTTTGCCCTTAGCATCCAGTCTCTATTTCCCAGAAGGGCAGAGGAAACTGCATCCAAGGCTTGTACAGCACACAGAGCTTGGAATTACAACCTTTGAAGATGTCATGTGTGCTAGAGAAAACCTGTTCTCAGTCACCTGTAAGCTTTGTACACAAGTGTCTTCAATCCAATCTCTTTCTGGAAGTTCTTGTCCTCTTCTAGGCCAGGAAGTTGTGTCAGTTCCACGAGGTTCTGTCCAAAAGAGAGGCAGAGTAACACATGCAGGCATTATTTTCCTCTGGAATCTGCTGGAGTAAGAGAAAGCTGTCCCTTTTGACAAGTCAACAGTACACTCCCATGGAAATAGTTTCCAGTTTTCTAATTATCAGTTTTCTACCCTTGTGAAGGACTCTCATTGAAACTTGGGCAAGTTGCCCTCAGGACAGATTTCCTGACACAAACAGGAATTAGGACAAAGCCTCCTCAGATTTCACATGAACTAATTCTTTCATAAGGCATTTCCCTTTCCCACTCCCAACTGCTACAGCCACATAGCTAATAGAAAACTTATGGGAGAAATTGAGGAACTGCTTATGGAGAACAAGTATTTTTAGCTGCCCAGCAAAATCTAAAGCAGCGAAGAGAGTGCTGCAGAAAACAGTCAGAAAGACTATTTGAAAACTGTATTAGGAGACCCATCCAAGCAGCATGTTTTGCTCACAGCTAGAAGAGGTTTTGTGCTTCATGTCAATGTTAGAACCACAGAATCATCAAGGTTGGAAGAGATCTTGAAGACCACCAAGTCCAACCATTGAACCACCTTCAAGGTAGCTACCCAGCTGCTCCTCAGACTTCACAGGCAGTTCCCTTGCACTGCTGTGCTGTCTAGAGGAACTCTTGGCACCAAATCTCTGGGAAGATGGAAGGACTGGCCTGGCATTACCTGCAGGATGATGTCATAGAGGCGGATGAGGTCCTGTGGCCGCGGTGTGCGTTTGCCGTCCTCGTCCGAGCGCTGTGGCTGCAGCAGAGCCTTCTGCAGGGCCTTGGCCATGCTCTCATTGCGCTTGATGGCTGTGGACAGCTTGATGTAAGTCAAATAACTGCCAAGGAACAAGATAAAGTACCATTAGTCAGAGCTACTCAGACATTACTCTTTATTCTGAAAACCTCCTCCCCCAGACTAAGCTGTTACTAGTGGGAAAAAAAACATCTGGAAGGTCAACGTGAGTCTGGACTAAAATGTTCTTGAGTCAGATCCTTATCCTTACAGTCATCTTTGGAGATCTGAGAGGCCCAGAACAAAAGGCCCATAAAGCAAAATCAAACAAAAATAAAGCGTTGACCCAAGCACATAATTTCTTCACACTGGGACAGAGCAGCAATGTTTGCCTATTACCTGTGTAAGTACTGGATGTTGGAGACCTTCCCAGAATCATTTTCCAGAGAGTGTTCTCGTTGCTTCTGTGGAAATTGGGAGACAAAACACTGCATGATTTACTTAAAACTGGCAGCCAAGGGAAGAAAAATACAGGAACAACTCAAGGTTTGGGTAACCATGGAAGCTGTAACAAACTTCCAGGAAAAAGAAGGGTTTCTACACAGCTCTTCCCCCCTCTCCAGTTCTGAAGAGAGTAAATTCAAAGGTGACTGTTCTGCAGCTCTGTTAAAGAAATCCCAGCAGCTTTTACTGGCAAGCAGGTTTAACAGTAACAAATCAGCCCCACAGAAACACCTTGTGGTTAAAAACACAAACAGTGATGTTTGCTGCCTACCTGGTCTGGTTTCAGATCTTCCCTCACTGCCTGAATGGCATCTCTGCACTCGCTGAGTAGAGACTCAAACAAACGTTCCTTTGTCTCCTCATTTTCTGCCTAAGAGCAAAGGAGAGTTAAGACAGATTAAAAATTAGAAATTTTTCGTATTTTATGCCCCATGATGCATCAATTAACTGAGATTAAACAAAGCTTCTCCCAAATTATGGCTTGAAGATCCAGGAACTCCAATCTGCTCCTGTCTGCAACACATTCTTGGGGGCAAACTGCCAGAAATCATGTGGAATATGCTCAGGGTTGAGAATTTAGCAGCACTAAATGCCTACACACAGTTCATGGTCTCATCTCTGCACCAAATACCTTCCCAGCAACTCCTTCCCCTTCCTGGATGGCACCTGCACTGGTCCCAGAAGAGCTGTGACAGGACTGCCCTGTGGGAAAGGCCCAGCAACAGAAGAGCTGGGCAGTGTTGAACTGGCAAACTCCCAGTGCAGACAGCTCTTTTTCTGCTGATTTAATTTTTCTCACGTGGTAAGAACATGTAGATGATTATCTTTTCTCCACTCCCTCCCTTGCAATGCTCACAGGGGCAATAACTTGCCTGTTTGCAGCACATTTCACAGTAACCCTGTGTTTTAGCAGCAGGAGTGACCCAGTGTTCTTCCATTGACGCCACAAGTTTTGTCAAGAAAATGAAGCACTTTTGGCCTTCTGCCCCAAAACCAGAACTTGAAAACAACTTTCAAGAAACAAGTTGAAGCCTGATCTCTGCCTAATTCACTGGCATATCATGTACCTAATTAAACAAGCTCCCAAACTCAGCTCCCAGTCAGTAACCAGGTGAGGATTGCAAGACTCACTGATTCAGAACTGCCCAGAAACAAACCTCAACTCAGCAAGCACAGGAGGATCAAGGAGCACCAGCACTGTTATACCATTTCCATGTCATGTAGCAGCAGCAGATCAGCTTTACTGCAACAAATTTGCAAGTGTCCAAATGAATAAAAACTGTCTAAAAACACCCTCAGTTGTTTATCTTCAGCAGAGCTCAACAGCTGCTGCCTCTCCACCTCCCACGTCTGCAAAGCCATTAAGGAATGTTATTTTTACTCCCTCACAAAGCCTCAGGTATCTTGAGATGAAGGTGGCTTTGGGGTTTGGGGTTTTTTTTTTTTTTCTGGTTTTAATTTAAGATTTGCTGCAAGAATTTTTAAGGTGGGACTGACTACTGAGGATAACCAGAGACGAGTCTGACTGCATTCTCAACCTCACCCAGAGCAGCACAGCAACTTCACTGTGAGCACAAAAATGAAAACAGACACAGCCAGATCATCAGTCAGGCACAAACAGGGGCAGGGCTGGGCCCTGCCACAGAACAAAGACTTTCCTTTCGAAGCAAAACCTCCTGAAGCTGATTCTGTGCATAAACAGACACGTTCTGATTTGGCAGGTATCATAAAAGTGAGCCACAAGTGCTGCAGCTGGTGATCCAAGTGTCCTGACAAAACAGCACAGGTTCATCTGAAAGGGATCATGGGAACTGATCCCACTGAACACACTTTCAAAAGTGCTCAGTTCTCATTTTTACTTTGTTCTAACCCACTGTGTAACATCTCTAGAGTTATTACCACTCATCTTCCCTGCAGTCCAGAGATGAGCACAGAATCCTTGGGGCAAACTTACATCACTCAGCCCTTCAGCCTTCTCACTCCCACTTGCTCAGAGCCAATGGGCCCTTGAAGCAAAGCCTTCAACTGTACAAAAGGGTTGACATAAGCAATTTTAAACTTGCATTCATATTTCAGCTTGGTTTATTTGTTCTGTTTCTCCCAGTACCAACAGGACACTGAAAGCAATGGGGTAACTACACTGAGAAACTCCATTTTTACACAAAACAGACTGGCTTTGCTTCCAGTCAAACTCTGCAGGGCACTGCTGTTATGTCAGGGTTTCAACTCAGGGAAACCAACAGAGAGGTGCCAAGGATCCCAGGAACCACAGCACACTCAGCTGAAGCTGGTCTGCCCCTCACAGCTGACACAACTACAGAACTAATTCCAATAGGCCAAGTTTTAGCTCTCTGGGGATGCAAACACTGCTGCTGTGCCCTCAGCTCTCGCCAGAACCAGCTGTGATCTGCTACCACAAAACTCTTCTTTAGTTCCAAGGAACACAGAGCACGATGAAAACAAATTTAGATCACTGTTCTGCCACAGCTTTAGAGGGCAAGTACACTGAAAAGGTCCAACTGCCAGCCTGGCAGGATGGTTGTTAAAGCAGGGAAGGCTGAACCTTGAGCTGCACTTCCACCTGCTGGCCACGAGCATGTGCTCCTGAAACTAAACTCAGCAACACCCAGCGCAGGGCATTAAGACAGGAATGGTTAACACTCATGTTTCCTGCTCAGCTACATCCTGTTTATCCCACCCACACTATCTCCTCAACACTACTCCCTGCTCCTGCCTTATCCCTTTGTAGGGTTTTTGTTTTATCATTCAAATTTCCATTCATCATTATCATTCTCCTGCTGCTAAAAGGTTTTTGAAGCTGCAAAAAGCCCATCTTTAGTGGCAACAGATGTTACTGAGGATCCTTTCACTGCCTTTTCAAGCAGTAAGTGTGTATGCAGCCATGGAAAAGCAGGATACACCATCTGCTTACCATTTCAAGGAAAAAGCCCCATGTGGAAAATTAGGCTGTGATACCAAGGACATGCACAGTATGTGCCACTGCAAGTGTTTTGGAACTGTTAGGTTTGAAATTTACATCCTAACATTGAGTAATCCTCTTCCTGCCTTTGAGGGCATAAGTCAGAGAATGGTATCAATCTCAGCAGTGCTTCACCTGGCAAATGGCTTTTTGTTGCTGAAGAAAATGTGGTCAATACGTGTCTTTCTTCTTTTGGCTCCTCTGAAGTTGGAGCATTTGAGCAAAATGGTTAAAGAAATTAGAAGAGTCATTCAAAACCAGATACTCTTAAAAAGGTAACCTTCATTTCCAACCGACTTACAGGTAAGAATGGTTCTCACCCTGCCGCACCTGTGGGAAGTGTTCCAAGGAGCAGGAATACTACACTCCCAGGATACCACTCAGCAGACTAAGAACTATCCCCACCTGACACTTCAGCTTTGGGTTTTAGTCACTATTCCCACTTCCAACCCCAAGTCTGAAAAAAAAAAAAGATGATGCCAAGGTTTTTATCCAAGTACACCACCCACTGAAGGACAGAGGGGTTTTACCTGAGCGATCGCTGCCTCGTTGTCTGCCAGCCCCAGCAGGAAGATCCTCACTTTGTCTATCTTCACTGGAACAGTTCTCCCTCTCCACTCCACCTCACTCATCGTGGCTGCCTGCTTTGCCCGAGTCTGGGTGATCAGTGCCTGCAGAGAACAGACTCAGCCTGGGAGCTTGAACTCAAAGGGATCCAAAATGGAACCCTTTGGATTCACATTAGACTTCACATTTGGAAATCAAAGGGATTTTTAGCAAGGTGTTGTTTCCCAGAGCCCAGGTTTGCTTCTGTTATGCTCTGGCTCTTGAATGGTTTGCTGCAGCAGTATTTATGCTCAGCAGAGTGTCCATGAATGTTCCAAGTTGAAGGTGCAAATAAGTTACCTCCAGTTTTTCTGCAAGAAGACCTTCAGTGCCACCAGACCTGAGCCTCATCTGCATCAACTCATTCATGGCAGACTGGTCACCTGTGAGAATCAACAAATTGAGATCATATTTCCATCTGAGTTCAGAAATTGTAATACAGAAAAGCCAATCAACAGATTTTATACTAGCAATCTGGGGGCAAGGGGGATAAATTTTCAATTTCACTCTCCTTTCACAAGCAAAGTACCACAAACTGCTATTGCCTGTTCACATACAAAACCACATGTGCTGCTACAAAATGAGGCTATTTCTCCATTGCTAAACTGACCTGAGACACGTGCAGAATTTGCTCAAAATATTATGGACCCACTGCAGTGTCACTAAACTAAACCAACACTCCTTTCCTGTAACCAAGCCTTGCTCTTTGCTGGAGACGAGGCACTTTTCCCTACCAATGTTGTAGGCACAGTAGCGGATGTTGGGTGAGATCTCTTCCACGCGCTGGTTATAGAGCACAGCTTGTTCTTCTGTGAAAGCATTGGCCAGTTTTTCATAGATGGTCCTACAGCAAAGAACAGGTATTAACACTGCAGCGTGTGTCATTTATCAGGTGCTGTCCTAAGGGAAGAATCTGCTCTGCCAGAATGCTCTGGAGGATGTTCTCTCTTCAGCAGCACCTCCCAGTCAAGCACACAAGTAACTAAACAACTCAGAGAGTTGCTGTCCATACTGTACATAAACTCACTAGACTGATTCAATGCTCTTTACTAAAAGAAGGTGGAGAGTGAGGGAACTCACTTGCACTTGTTGAAGGCCTCCATCGCTGCCTTCCACTCCTGGTGCTCGAAGCGCAGCATCCCGGTGAGGTAAGCCATGTATGCCTGCAGACACAGCAAGGGAAAGTTACCTCCCCAACACCAACAGCCTAAAGGGTACACCCTCCAGTAGTAAAGCTGCTGAGATGCCTGCAGAGAGTGACTAAGCCTTGCCCTTTTCATTTGGGCTTCCCACAGAACACAACTGATCTGGATGACAGAGTACCAGCTACCCACCTTTTTTTTTCTCTAACTGGCACTTCTAAGGGATGGAAGCAAAGATTTTTTTTGCTTGTTATGCAATTAACACAGCCCACTGATGTCACAAAACTTTTTTTCCCCAGCAGTAAGCTATAAAATGGCAGTTTTAATCCGCAGCCCCTTGTTCAAAGAGGCTGGTGTCACCACACAGCTGCTTGCTGTTTTCACAGAATTATTAAGGTTGGAAAAGATCTCTGAGATCATCAAGTTCAACCTATGACCTAACATCACCATATCAACTAGGCCATGGCACTTAGTGCCACATCCAGTCGTTCCTTAAACACCTCCAGGGGTGGTGACTCTACCACCTTCCTGGACAGTCCTTTCCTGTGTCTAATCACCCTCTCTGTCAAGAAATTCTTTGTAATGTGTAACCTAAGCCTCCCCTGGCACAGCTTGAGACTATGTCCTCTCATCCTGTCACTGCCTGGGAGAAGAGACCAACCCCCACCTAGCTACAATCTCCTTCCAGGTCGTTGTAGAGAGTGATAAGGTCACCTCTGAGCCTGCTCTTCTCCAAGGCACTGAAGCCACAAGTCCTGTGTTCTAGGTGGCTACTTCAGGGCATTTAACAAAGAGCTCACTCAACAGATGGGCTGTTCCTTACGTTGATTTGCACCATCTTAGTCTCCCTCAATTACTTTTACTAGATAAGAATTATCTCTTCACTCCAAACCCAAAGGTTTCTTCTTCAGCTTCTGCTGTCAAACCAATCAAAGTACCAGTGGTTACCTGTGCTTCCAGCTTTGTCTTGGCATCCACCCTGTTGCTCTCACACAGCCTCTCCAGCTCCTCCGCGTGTTTCACGGCTTTGCGCAGCCGAGACAGCAAGTGGAACCGTTTTCGGGGCTCAGTGTTTGCCTCCTGCTTCAGTTGCATGGCATAGCTCCAGGCCCTCTCTGCATCCATCAGGATCAGCAGCAAATACCTACAGGGCAGAGGATGATGAATGAAAAGATAATGATATTCAGACAAGAGTTCTTTGCAACGTGATACAAAAGTTCTGCTTGGTCAGTAAGAGGTAAATGCTCTCATTTCTTTACATTCTAAGCACACTGAGTTGCATCATTCCTAACTGGTTTCTACTGTTTCTCACTCAGAAATGTAATTACCTCACTGAGGAAGAGAATTTGCTACCCTTCTGCAGCACCACAGACATTGCAAAGACAAGAAATTTGTCATTTTAGGTCATTCCTCAAACTGGTTCAGTATGTTCTTAACACAGGTGAATGCAGCATCATGTTTTCTTTTCCCCACGAGAAAATATGAGACATCAGACATTGCAAGTATTCCTAAAATATGGGAAATGAGCCCAAAATCCTGGCTACTCTCCACCTGCTCAGTCAGACAACCATTCTGCCAAATTTAGAAAACCTAAGTAAAACCTGCAATCCAATATTTCTGTCCAAAGGGAAGGGATTAAGTCTCCAACCACAACCTTGCTGGCTGCACCTTTCCCATGACCAGCATCCCCACGGCTGCCTTGCAAGAGATCTGGATCAGCACTTCCTCCCTAATGTCAAAGGAATTTACTGATTATGAAAAGAATCCATTTCAGCAGCTGTGAGGGAAGAGAAGGAAGGGGCTGTTGCTGCTACCTCCTCTCCCACTTGTTCACATGATCGCATGTGAACATTCCATCCCGTCCCTGTACCTGCTGTCTGAGAGAATCTCCTCAGTTACTTTCTTCCCAGTGAACTTGTGCCTGTTGCCCATCTTGAAGTTGAGAGTTTTCCGGAGCCTCCTGAGCCTGCGGGAGCAATAGCCCCTGAAGAAAAAACAACCACAGTCAGTTTGGCCAAAGAACAGCTCTGCTTCTGTTTACTGCTCTCTCCAAACAGAAAGAAAGGACTAAAGGCTGTGACAGGAAATGCCTTAACAACTAAGAATCTCTGCCACGTGGTAAGAGGTAGCTCAGAAACTATCTGTAACGCAGTGGATAACAGACAGGAAGAAAGGTAAGAAGACACATAATAATTCCTGATCTTGAAAAATCAGGATGATCTTCTCCTTACTAGTTGGTTTACACTCAGTTCTGGAGTATAATGATTATCAGAGAGGTGCTCACACAACATCTTAAGGGCAATGCAGAAACAAGAGCCTGTCTGCACTCTCCTACATGGCTCAGCCACAGGATGTCACAGCAACTGGGGAACAGCGCACAGCCTCACCTGAAACAACCTGCCAGGGGGATTTACTTGGCAGAGGGGTTTTGCTGCCTGCTACAATGGGTTTACACTTTAAACGAAGTGAGACAAGCCACAGGAGTAACCCACAGACACCCCCACTGCTTACCTGTACCTCTGGAAGTCCCCATGCCTCAGCCCGTGCTGCTGCTGCGATTCCTTCACGATCTGCAGGACTGTGACTCGTGTTAAGGCACACTGACAGCACAGTCTGACACCAGTTCCACCCCAAAATACCAGAAGGGAACTCTACAGGTTCCATTAAGCAAACACACTTTGGACAGAGGGGCACCCCAGAACCTCCTGAAAACACACAGCTCAGAGAACTCATGGTGCTAAAACACCTCATGACTCCACTGCTCAGTTCAGAGCTCTTGACTGTCCTCAAGGCCAGGACTGAGATGTACCTCAAGCACCTCCTCCTGCAGACAACCACAAGTGTTGCTGCCACCAGAGCTCATCTGGGATAATAATCTGTGCCAAGAGACACATCCAGGCTAGCACAGCCTCCTCCCCAGCCATGCTTGTGACACAGTTTTGTTGGCAAAATGGAGGTGGGGAGAAGCTTTCCTGCCCTGAAACATCCCATCTCCCTGAAAAATCCCAGGAAAAGAACAGGAATACATGGAACAGGATCACTGCTGTCTTCCTGAAACAGCCTCCACAGAACCTCATCAAAAGGGCTTCTGGAGAGGATTCAGGGGCTGATTTGCTATTCGATTTGCCAACACATTTCCAGTCTCACTGCATATTACTGCAACAAGAATCCATGACACAATGCACTGTCCTGTGGCCTGGGATACCACCACTCCATCACTTCCACCCAGGCCCTGCACTCTTCAGAGTTCTGTGCATCCTGAACTTTATTTGCTTAGTTAAGCCACCAAATAAAACCATGCCACACTCTAGTGAATTTGCTCATGGTCTTCATGCAGTTTACAAGGCAGATCATTTTGTCAAGTACAATTTCCACCACAGACAAGAAATCTCTGTGCTATGTATATTTATACCCTAAAATTGCCTTTCTAAGCTTTGTCAAGCCTTTAAAAAACCCCACCAAACCAAACCCAGACTGTGCAACAACTCCCCAAAACTATTACTACACCTAAAGGAACTACCAGCCTTTTCAAGCTTAAAATGTCAGATGTCTGTCAAGGTGTTTTCTTGGAACTACACCTAAAAATTAAGTCTTTCAAGTATTAAAAACCTGTCCCAACAGTTACTGCACTTAATTATTTTGCAGCTGTAGAACAAGTCAAACTGCAGTGGCTGAACACAGCACTCCTCATCCTTGTGTACCCCAGATTCTTTTCAGACTGTTTCTTATCCTGAGCACTTACTCACACAACTCCTATCTTCTGTATAATTTCCTTTCTCGTGGACTTAGATATTCCCAACATTACCAGGGCAACTACTAAGCCTTACTCGACAGTTCCTAAGTACACACCACCTGCCATATGCCACGTGGAAAACCACAACCTCATTCCACTTGGGTTTCCCTCTGGCCCACAGGACAAAACTCAGCTCTGCCACAGCTGTGCAGTTTCACATCAGACGCTGACTAGTTTCACACCGAAGTTTCACATACTCCACACACAAAGCACATGAGCTTTACACGCCACAACATATTTTAGAAGCATTACACGTGCAGGACCCAGTTTGCCACCTCAGCGCACCTGTCCAGGTTTTTTTTAACCACTCTTTCGCATTTCAGGCATTAATATTAACACGAGGAAAGCAGTGCTGACCCGCTCTTATCTAACGCACGGAACTCGCTGCGGGGGCTGCCGCCGGCTGTGACGAGGCTCGGGAGGAGAACCTCGTGCTGCTTTCGGCACGGCCACAACTCGGCGATTCCAGGCCAACTCCCGGTTCATCCCAGCCCACCCCTCCCCCGGCCCGGCGCAGCACTGCCCGCCAC
>NW_008670159.1:1139-2263 GCF_000695815.1 Acanthisitta chloris | reverse complement strand
GGAAAATTGGGGAAAAATTGGGAAAAAGTAGAGGAAAAAATTGGGGAAAAAATCGTGGAAAAATTGGATTAAAATAGGGGGAAAAAAGGAGAAAAATTGGGGGGAAAAATGGGAGGAAATATGTGAAAAAATTTGGGAAAAATTGGGAAAATGGAGGAAAATGGGGGAAAATATTGCAAAAATAGGAGAAAAAATTGGGGAAAAATGGGGGAAATTGGGGAAAAATATGGGGAAAAGTTCTGGAAAAAATATGGGAAAAAAGGGGGAAAAATGGAAAAATTGAGGGAAATTTGGGGGAAAATTGGGAGAAAAATTTGGGGGAAATTTTGGCAAAAAATTTGGGGGAAATTTGGGGAAAATTGGGAGAAAAACTTGGGGGAAATTCTGGTAAAAAATTTGGGGGAAATTTGGGGAAAATTGTGGAAAAAGTCCAAGAAAATTTGGGGAAAAACTGAGGGGAAATTTAGGTAGAATTTGAGGAAAAATTTTGGGGAAAATTGGGAAAACTTTGAGAAAAATGTTAGGAAATTCTGAGAAAAATTGGGGAAGTTTGGGGAAAATTCTGGGAAAATGGGAAATTTTGGGGAAATTGAAAATTTGGGGGAAATCCTGGGGAAAATTTGAGGAAAATTGAGAAGAATTCAGGGAAAATTGATAAAAACTTGGGACAAATTTGGTAACGGGAAAAATTCAAAAAATTCTGGATTTATTTTTGGAAAAATTTTGAAGAAATGAGGAAAAATGTGAAATGAACTTTTAGGGAAAATTGGGAGAAGATGTGTAAAATTTTTGGGAAAAATTGTGAATTTTGGAGAATTTGGGGAAAAATTGGGAATTTAGAGGGGAATTTTAGGTTTTGTTGGAATTTTGGTGTAAAATTTGATAAATTTTGTTCAAATTTTGTGGAATTTTTTTGCAGTTTGTGCAGAAACAAGCAGAGAGAATGGCCAGAGCCAGAGAGAGGGAGAGACGGCGCAAGGTCAGACTGGGACAAACTGGGACGGACTGGGATGGACTGGGATGGACTGGGAGGAAGCTAGGAGGCACTGGGAGGGGACTGGGAGAGACTGGGAGGGAACTGGGATGGATTGGGATGAACTGGGAGGGATTGGGAGGGACTGGGA
>NW_008670159.1:0-495 GCF_000695815.1 Acanthisitta chloris | reverse complement strand
TAAACTGGTCCAAAATGGTTTGAACTGGTCCCAAATGGTCTAAACTGGTCTATAATAGTCCAAACTGGTTCAAACTAGTCCAAACTGGTCTAAAATGGTCTAAACTGGTCCAAAATGGTCTAAAATGGTTCAAACTGGTCTAAAATGGTCCAAAATGGCCTAAAATGTCTCAAACTGGTGCAAACTGGTCCAAATTGGTTTTAAACGGTCCAAACTGGTCTAAACTGGTCCAAAATTGTCTAAAGTGGTTCAAACTGCTTCAAACTGGTTCAAACTGGTCCAATATGGTCTAAAATGGTTCGAACTGGTCTAAAATAGCCCAAAATGGTCCAAAAATGTCTCAAACTGGTGCAAACTGGTCCAAATTGGTTTTAAATGGTCCAAACTGGTCTAAACTGGTCCAAAATTGTCTAAAGTGGTTCAAACTGGTTCAAACTGGTTCAAACTGGTCCAAAATGGTCTAAAATAGTTCGAACTGGTCTAAAATAGCCCAAA
>NW_008670158.1:0-484 GCF_000695815.1 Acanthisitta chloris | reverse complement strand
CTTCTTTCTCATTCCAACCACAGCTGCCTCCTTGACCAAATAAGCTTGCAGCATGCCCAGGCCTTGCTACCAAGGCTGGATTGCTCCCATGTCTGTTAACAATCAGAAATTCTCCCACAACCGTCCTTACTAGACCATGGCACTCAGTGCCACATGTAGCCTCATCTTGAAAACCTCCAGGGACTGTGAATCCACCAAACGTTTGGGTCTTGCTTGTGGGTTTAGACCTTGGTGATTTCTGGGTGCTCTAGGACATTACTCTTAGGTTCAGAGACATGTGCAATGACCTGCACATTGCAGGAGTCCAGTGCTTACCTCATCTGGGCTAGTCCCAGCTCTTGGGTTTTTTTATTATCAGAAACGAGTGTGAGATTTTGAGCTTCTGCTTTGCAAGAAGGACCTTGTGGAGATATTTGCACACAGCCCCACACATTTCTTGTTCCTAGTGGGTGCTTGTACAGTACTGCCAGATAATACAAATTAA
>NW_008670157.1:1836-2155 GCF_000695815.1 Acanthisitta chloris | reverse complement strand
ACCGATGCATCCAGACACAGAGGAAATCGAGCAAAAATGCTGGAAGGCCTCCGTGGATGAATAATGAAGTGCTGAGGAAACTCAGGGTAAAAAAAGAGGCCTTTAGGAAGTGGAAGGGAGGACAAATGGACTGGGGAAAAATACAGAGATGCTGTAAGAGAAGCTAGAGGCCCAGTCAGGAAAGCTAAGGCACAGTTGAAATTGAGGCTAGCCAGGGAGATTAAGGATAATAAGAAAGGCTTCTACAGATATGCTGCATGTAGAAGGAAGGCTAGACATAATGTAGACCCTCTCCAGCAGGAAACAGGAGAACTGGATA
>NW_008670157.1:0-572 GCF_000695815.1 Acanthisitta chloris | reverse complement strand
GGGGCCTACAAGGGAGCTGGAGAGGGACTCTTTGTTTGGAACTGCAATGATAGGACAAGGGGTAATGGATTCAAACTGAAGGAGGGGAAATTAAGATTAGATAGTAGAAAAAGGTTTTTTGCTCTATGGATGGTGAGACTTTGGAACAGGTTTCGCAGGGGCGTGGTGGCTGCCCTGACCCTGGGGATGTTCAAGACCTGATCTAGTGAGGAGGTGTCCCTGCCCATGGGGTGTTGTGACTAGTTGATCTGTAAAGTCCATTCCAACCCATAAATGCTATGATTCTATGATTCTATGGTCAAGTAAAGGTTCCTTAAATATGCTTACTGTTTAATTATTTTTAAGTAACTTTCCTCTTTCCTTTTATATTAAAACTTTCCTTTTATATTAAAACTTTCCTTTTATATTAAAAGCTAAAATATCTGCATTTTTTTATTCTTGTTGTTAATGTAATTAAGTTACTTTGAAGAAGCAAACTGAGAGTACCTTAATATGATATTTTTTCCATTATAAAGGCTGAGAATCTTTCCATGGTAGAGCAAGGTAAAAGCAGGTCTTCTTGATGTGCCTGT
>NW_008670156.1:0-638 GCF_000695815.1 Acanthisitta chloris | reverse complement strand
CTGGTCCCTCACAAGGCTCCCTCTGGTCCCTGCAGGAACGAGGGCTGGGGCGGCATGAGGCCACTGGAGCATGCCAGGCAGGGCAGAGACCCCAGGGCCCAGTGCCGCATTGGGGCACAGCCAGGCAGGGTGAATGCCAGCCCTGCTGCTGAGTAAAACCTCCCACGGGAGCCTGGATCCATACCCAGAGCTGGTGCCAACACAGCATGGGAAGCTTCACAGCCTGGATTGCGCAGGGCTGGGTGCTGCTGCTGGCTCTACTGACCCTGCCAGGCTCCTTCAGCACCCAGGACATCCTGTGGAATGGGAGCAGGGAGTCTGGGATGGGGGGAGAGGCAAGGGTTGGGCAGCTCCTGCAGGATAGGGTCTCGGGGTGCACCTTGAGCTCCCGGACCCCCATCCAGCAAAAAACCCTGGGCAGGGTAGGGGTCCAGGGTAGGCACCAACGACCATCCAGGGGAACAGTTCTGCAGCCTCAGCCCTCCCGCAGAGCTGGTGCCCTCCAGCAGGACAGAGTCCCAGCCCTACACCCTCCTCCCTCCCACTGCAGGCAGGGGTGGCCTCAGTTCTTTCCTCGAGCATCCCAACACCACAGCCAGGCACGCAGCCTGTCCGGGAGCTGCTCCTCCCACCAGCAA
>NW_008670155.1:0-835 GCF_000695815.1 Acanthisitta chloris | reverse complement strand
CGGGACAGCCGCGACCACCGGCCCCGGACCCCCCGAGCCGGGGGCACCCCGAGGGGGCTCAGCCTCCCGCGGCGATGCTGAGGAGTGAGGGACCACGAGCCGAGGGGACCAAGCGCTAAGAGATGCTGTGCGCGACCTCGGTGGGATGGGGGATGCAGGGGATCCTGCCCAGGAGCATCCCGAGGGGCTGTCCGGGACGTTAGAGGACACTGGTGGGGCCAAACTCTGACAGACACTGTGTGGGACCTCAGTAGTATAGGGGACACAGGGGATCCTGTCCTGGAAACACCCAAGGGACTGTCCATGGCATTAGGGGATGGGGCCAAGCTCTGACAGACAGTGCAGGACCTCGGTGGGATGGGGGATGCAGGGGATCCTGTCCTGAAAACACCCAAGGGACTCTCCATGGCATTAGGAGATGGGTCCAAGCTCTGACAAACACTGTGTGGGACCTCAGTAGGGTAGGGGGTACAGGGGATCCTGCTCTAGAAACACCCAAGGGACTGTCCATGGCATTAGGGGATGGGTCCAAGCTCTGATAGACAGTGCAGGACCTTGGTAGGATGGGGGATACAGGGGGTCCTGCCCTGGAAACACACATGGGACTGTCTGTGACATTAGAGGACACTGGTGGGTCCAAGCTCTGACAGACACAGTGTGAGACCTCGGTAGGGTAGGGGGTACAGGGGATCCTGCCCTGGAAACACCCAAGGGACACTCCATGGCATTAGGGGATGGGTCCCAGCTCTGATAGACAGTGTGGGACCTGAGTAGGATAGGGGACACAGGGAACCCTGGTCTAGAAATCCCCAAGGGACTGTCTGTGACATTAGAG
>NW_008670154.1:1048-1265 GCF_000695815.1 Acanthisitta chloris | reverse complement strand
GGGGGTATGGGGGAAGCAGACAGAGGGATTGGGGGGTGCAAATAGAAAGAGGGAGGGGGACCCCAACATTGTGCCCCCCATGCTAGGGAGGTCCTGAGCCCCTCCCTCACTAACACTGCTGGCTTATTGCCCCCCAGTACCCCGGGGAGGGGCAGAGTGGGAGTCCCTCCTGCCCTGAAGCTGCCTCAGTTTCCCCATAACCCCGTTCCCTCGTGGG
>NW_008670154.1:0-1003 GCF_000695815.1 Acanthisitta chloris | reverse complement strand
CAGGGGTCCAGGCCCCCCCAGCTGACTGTGCCCCCTCCCTGCAGAGCTGCGGGGGGGCCTGGGGGCTCGGCCCCTGCAGTCTGCCAGGTCCCTGCCTGGCACCCCCCACTGCCTCAAGCACTTCCCGGTGGATCTGCGAACCTCCATGGATGGCAAATACAAGGAGATCGCTGAGGTGGGAGCTGGCACCAGCTGTGCCCGGGCTGGGGGTGATGGGGGCTCCTCTCCACCTTTCTCCCTCCTGACCTCTTCCCCCACCTCCCATGACCCTTCTCTCCCAAGACCTTCCCAGCTCTGAGTGGGACAAAACCTGTGAGCCTGTCCCTCCCAGTCCAGTGGGATGACAGGGGCACAGCTCAGAGCAGGGCTGAGGATGGGCACAGCTGATGGGCACAGCTCATGGCAGCGCTGAGGACGGGCAGAGCTCAGAGCCGCGCTGAGGGTGGCACAGCTCATGGCAGCGCTGAGGGCAGAGCTGAGGTTGGGCACAGCTCAGGGCAGAGCTGAGGGCAGAGCTGGGAGCAGTGCTGAGGCTGGCACAGCTGAGGACACAGCTGAGGTTGGCAGAGCTGAGGTGGCACAGCTCAGGGCAGAGCTGGGGGCAGAGCTGAGGTTGGGCGCAACTGAGGCTGGGCACAGCTCAGGGCAGCGCTGAGGTTGGGCACAGCTCATGCCAGAGCTGAGGTTCAGAAGAGCTGAGGCTGGCACAGCTGAGGGCAGTGCTGAGGATGGGCACAGCTGAGGCTGGCACAGCCCATGGCAGCACTGAGGCTGGCAGAGCTGAGGGCTGCGCTGAGGCTGGCAAAGCTCATACCAGCGCTGAGGGCAGAGCTGAGGCTGGCACAGTCTGAGGCTGGCAGTGCTGAGGATAGAGCTGAGGTTGGGCACAGCTCATGGCAGCGCTGAGGACGGGCAGAGCTCAGAGCCGTGCTGAGGGTGGCACAGCTCATGGCAGAGCTGAGGGCAGAGTTGAGGCTGGCACAGCTCATGGCAGCGCTGAGGG
>NW_008670153.1:522-821 GCF_000695815.1 Acanthisitta chloris | reverse complement strand
TTGGGGGGATTTTGGGGGAATTTTTTGGAGTAAATTTGGGCAATTTTGGGGGTTTTTTGGAGGGATTTTTGGTGGGTGTTTTTGGGATTTTCGGGTGATTTTGGGAGGAAATTTGGGCAATATTTGGGCCTTTTTTGGGGGGATTTTTGGTGTAATTTTTGACAAAATTTGGGCAATTATTGGACAATTTTTGGCTTTTTTTGTGTCTTTTTTGGGATTTTTTTGGGGCATTTTTTTGGGACAAAATTCGTGCAATTTTAGTGCCTTTTTTTTTTTGATTTTTGGGTTATTTTCCAATA
>NW_008670153.1:0-423 GCF_000695815.1 Acanthisitta chloris | reverse complement strand
ATTTTTTGGTTTTTTTTCCCCAGCTGTCAGTGCCCTTTGCTCTGGTGGGAGCTGATTGGTTCTTCCCGAGAGCAGTGGGTGGAGCCTAATGACGTCATCATCATGGCTGCCAATCAACATCCACTTCCTGTTTCAACTAAATCCTAATAAACTTAATTTTTACACTAAAATTCTTTGGGAGTTAAATTTATTTTGCTATTTTTCTGCATTTTCTTCTCTATTTCCCCCTTATTTTTTCCCATTTTAATTTTATTTTTTCTCCATTTTAATCTGAATTTTTTTCAATTTTTCCTCTACTTTTTCCCCCAATTTCATCTCATTTTTTCTCTATTTGTTCCCCATTTTAATCTCAATTTTTCTCCATTTTTTCCCCTATTTTAATCTGAATTTCACTATTTTTTCCCCCAATTTCATCTCATTTTT
>NW_008670152.1:0-10423 GCF_000695815.1 Acanthisitta chloris | reverse complement strand
GGAGGGGATGGGAGAGATGGGGTGGGATGGGCCAGGGGAACACAGGGGGATGGAGGTGCTGCAGGGGCTGAGTGTGGTGGGGCTGGGCAGGGTGTGTTGGTGTTCATGTGTGTGTTTGTGTGTGTGTGTCAGTGACTGTGCAGGTGTGTCAGGCTCTGGACATGTGTCTGTGCACATGTCAGTCTGTACATGTGTGTCAGTGTCTGCACACGTGTGCCAGTACTTGTACACATATCTGTGCAGATCTGTCAGTGTGTGTATGTGTGTCAGTGTCTGTGTGTGTGTCTGTGTCTGTGTGTCAGTGACTGTACACATGTGTCAGCACCTGTACATGTCTGTGTGTGTGTCAGTGTCTGTGTGTGTGTCTGTGTCTGTGTGTCAGTGTCTGTACACATGTGTCAGCATCTGTACATTTGTGTGTGTACATGTGTCAGTGGCTGCACACGTGTCGGTGTCTGTACACATCTGTGCATGTGTCTATGTGTGTCTGTCAGTCTACACGTGTGTCTGTACATGTGTATGTGTCTGTGTGAGTCTGTACACGTGTATGTGTGTGTCAGTGTCTGTACACATGTCAATGTCTGTACATGTGTCTGTGTGTGTGTGTGTCTATATGTGTGTCTGCATCTGCACGTGTGTCTGTGCATGTGTCAGTGTCTGTACACATGTGTCAGCATCTGTACATTTGTGTGTGTACATGTGTCAGTGGCTGCACACGTGTCGGTGTCTGTACACATCTGTGCATGTGTCTGTGTGTCTGTCAGTGTACACGTGTGTCTGTACATGTGTATGTGTCTGTGTGAGTCTGTACACGTGTATGTGTGTGTCAGTGTCTGTACACATGTCAATGTCTGTACATGTGTCTGTGTGTGTGTGTGTCTATATGTGTGTCTGCATCTGCACGTGTGTCTGTGCATGTGTCAGTGTCTGTACACATGTGTCAATGTCTGTACATGCATCTGTGTGTGTGTCAATGTCTATACATGTGTTTGCATGTGTGTTAGGGCCTGGACATGGGTTTGCACTTGTGTCAGTGACTGGGCATGGATCTGCACATGTGTCAGTGCCTGTGCACATGTTCACACACGTGTCAGTGCCTGTCCATGTGATTCCATGTGTGTCAGTGCCTATACATGCTCTTACATACACACCTGTGGCACACATGAGTGTGAGACATGTCAGGGCTGGATTTACACCCCAACACCCATGACAAAGCCATGGCTGTGTGTTCAGCCCCTCACACACGTGTGTGACAGACTGGGGCATGTCAAGGCCATGGTTAATCATCTCCAGCCCTGTCCCAGGGCAAAGGGCCTTCAGGTCCTATGTGGCCTCTTCGGGGACAGGAGAGCAAAGGTCATGGGGGAGGGAAGAGACAGACCCACAGGGACTCCTGGGAGGGCCTGTTTGAGGGGCTCAGGGTGCCCCTGGGGGTACCAGTGGCATTGAGGCACCCTTGGGGGGGATCAGGGAGACCTTCTGGGGTGCACTGGGTGCCCAGCTGGGACCTCTGGAGCACCCACCTAGGATGCCTGGGGTGCCCACCTGATCAAATCCCCATTTAGGGGTATGTTGGGTGCCCACCTGGGCTCCTTTTGGTACCTGCTGTGCTCACCTGCCCGAGGTGCCCATCTGGGGTCCCTTGAGTGCCCATTTGGGACACCTGTAGTGCTCACCTGCCCCAGGTGCCCACCTTGGCACACCCATCCACGACTCCCATCATGCCCACCTGACCAGGTGCCCACCTGAAGGTCTTTGAGGTGTCCCACTCTGATCCTCTGTGCCCCCTCCCCATGTCCACCCCCTGTCCCCCTGTCCCCACAGAGCTCCAGGTGGCCGTGGAGGAGGTTCTGCCCGAGCTGAAGCGTGATGGCATCCGTGTCTACTACCTGAGCTCCACATCACCCACGCCAGGGGTGGAGGCACTGCTGCCCTCCATCGAGGAGGCCTCGGATGCACCTCTGCCCCCACATCACCGTGCCAGGGTCACTGCCGACTCCAAGGCCCTCTATATCTACACCTCGGGCACCACAGGTGAGTTCTGGGGACAAGAGTCCCTGGGGTGTGACAGGGGAGGAGCCTCAGGAGGTTTTCCCCCCCTGGGGGTGTGGGTAGGGGAAGATAGGCAGGTTGGAGGGGTCGTGTGGGGTCTTTGTCCAGTACTGACCATTGTAGGTCCCTCGATCCAAACAGATACACCCCGACTATTGTGGCTCCACTTGGGCCAGGTGTGTCCTGGCTTTCTCCAGGTGAGGGTTGGGTATCACCATGTACCTTACTCTGTCCTTGTTGGGTCAGTACAGGACCTGAACCTAAACCAGACCCAACACTGACCACCCACCTGGTCCAGGTGTATCCTGGCTGTGTCCAGTTAAGAGTTGGGTATCACCATGTACTTGGCTCTGTCTTTGTTGGAGTGGGATCTCCTTTGTCATCCCTCAACCCAAAACAGACCCCAACACTGATCATTGCAGGTCCACCTGGGCCACAGGTGTCCTGTGGCCAGGTGAGCATTGGGTAACACCACATACCTCACTCTGTCCTTGTTGAGGCTGGGACCTCCCTTGACACCCCTCAAACCAAGCCAGACCCCAGCCATGACCATCCACCTGGGCCAGGTGTGTCCTGGCTGTGTCCAGTTAAGGGTTGGGTATCACCATGTACCTGGCTCTGTCCTTGCTGGGGTGAGACAGGACCTCTTTCATCATCCCTCAACCCAAACCAGACCCAACTCTGACCACCCACCTGGGCCAGGTGTCCTGTGTCCAGGTGAGGTTTGGCTATCACCACATACCTCACTCTGTCCTTGTTGAGACAGGACAGGACCTCCCTTGTCAACCCAAACCAGATCCAACCCTGGCCATTGTGAGTCCATCTGGGCCAGGTGTGTTCTGGCTGTGTCCACATGAGCACTGGGTATCACCACATACTTGGGTCTGTCTTCATTGGGGTGGGACCTCCCTTGTGACCCCTGAACCCAAACCAGACCCGCCCTGACCACCCACCTGGGCCAGGTGTGTCCTGTGTCCAGGTGAGGGTTGGGCATCACTCACCACATACCAGGCTCTGTCCTTGTTGGGATGGGACAGGACCTCCCTTGCCACCCCTCAACCCAAACCAGACCCCAACCAGCACAAGAGCAACTGGATGAGGTCCCTCATGGCTCCTCCAATGTGGGATGGAGACCTCCACCCCAAAGGAAGAGCTTTGCCTTTCCACCCCTCACCCCGTGTCCTCCCCTGGGGCCGTTGTCCACCCCCTGCTCCCCTCAGGGCTGCCCAAGGCTGCGGTAGTGACGGAGCTGAAGATGATGATGGTGGCCCAGCTGGCGAGGATCTGTGGGCTGCGTCCGGATGACGTGGTCTACACCACTTTGCCGCTCTACCACTCAGCAGGATTCCTTGTCGGGGTCGGGGGCTGCCTCGAGGTCGGTACGTAACCACTGGCATGAGGGGAGGGGCAGGGGTGGGCAGAGGGGAGGGATGGAGGGATGGTTGGTGGGTAGAGGGATGGATGGTGGACAGGTGGACAGGTGGATGGATGGATGGATGGATGAATGGATGGAGGGAGGGATGGAGGGACGGATGGAGGAAGGATGGATCGAGGGGAATGGATGGATGTGGAGGGAGGTGGGTGGGTGGATGGATGGACAGATGGATGGATGGATGGATGGATATGTGGATGGATATGTGGATGGGTACCACCCCCTGCCATTTCCCCCCAGGAGCCACCTGTGTCCTGCGAGCTAAGTTCTCAGCCTCCCAGTTCTGGGATGATTGTCGCCGCTACAACGTCACCGTCATCCAGTACGTGGGGGAGCTCATGCGCTACCTCTGCAACACGCCCAAGGTGAGTTTGTCACCAGTCCCAAACCCACCTGGGGAGGTCAGGGACACGGTGGGACACACCCCAAGGTGGTCCCTCCCTGTGTCCCTCCCAGCGCCCCAATGACAGGGAGCACGGGGTGCGCATGGCCTTGGGCAACGGCTTGAGGGCTGAGGTGTGGAAGGAGTTCCTGCAGCGCTTCGGCCCCGTCGCCGTCTGGGAGTTCTACGGAGCCACCGAGGGCAACGCTGGCTTCATCAACTACACCGGCAAGATCGGCGCCGTGGGCAGGGCCAACGTCTTCCTCAAGGTGAGAATGTGGCGAGAATATGTTACGATAGGTGAGAACGTGTTCCTCAGGGTCAGAACGTGTTCCTCGAGGTAAGAATATGTTCCTAAGGGTGAGAGTGTGTTCTTTGAGGTGAGAACATGTTTCTCAAGTGAGAATCTGTTCCTCGGGGTGAGAATGTGTTAAAAACATGTTCCTCGAGGTGAGAACGTGTTCCTCGGGGTGAGAATATGTACCTCAAGGTGAGAACATGTTCCTTAGGGTGAGGTTTTGTTCCTCGAGGTGAGAACATGTTAGTCAAGGTGAGAATATGTTCTTCAATGTGAGAGCATGTTCCTCATGGTGAGAATGTGTTCCTGGAGGTGAGAACACATTGAGAACCTGTTCCTCAAGGTGAGAACATGTTCCTCGAGGTGAGAATGTGTTCCTCAAGGTGAGACACCTGTGGTGACACTGGTGATGAGGGGAGCAAATGCTGACAGACTTGGGGGAACCTACATGGTATGTCAAATTCAGTTGCAGCCAAGAGAGGGTCTTGGATGGTCTCCTCGTGGTGATGCACATGGTGACACCCCCAGAGAGGTCAACACCATCCATGGCTGATACAAGAGAGGTCCCCCCAGGACTCCCAGTTTGCACCCAGAAGGAGTTCCCTCTGCCTAGTTGGTCAACGTAGACTCAAGAGCATTGACTCACGGTCTGTTTTTGGGTGTCCATGGGGAACAGGTCTTCTTTGTGCCACAGGAAAGGTCTGTCTGGGGCCACAGCTCAATCCCCACCCATGTGTGGACCAAAAACTGCACAAAGCAGATTTTCTCCCCCTTTTCCTCCTGTTGGGTTGTCCCACAGGGCCTGGATGTGGAAGGCACCACCATGAGTTTGGTAATTGCTTGAGCTGATTAGATTACACCTTACTTAAGTAGATTTAAATAAGACTTAAGGATCTGAATTTCAATTTCAAGATTTAAATTTAAATTCAAGATATAATTATCAATTTGAAGCTTTAAATTTCAATTTCAATATATAAATTTCATTTTTGAGCTTTCAGTTTCAAGATATAAATTTCAAGATGCAAATTGCAATTTCAAAACTTAAATTTTGATTTGAAGATATAAATTTCAATGTGAAGATTTGATTTCCAATTTAAAACTAAATTCCGATTTCAAGATGTAAATCTCAGTTTCACGGCTTAAACTTCAATTTCAAGGCTTAAATTTCCATTTCAAGTTTAAATCTCAATTTCAAGCTGAAAATTTCAATTTCAGGATGTAACATTGGGGACAATTAAACTCGTCTTTCCACAGGAGGTTGTGACTGGGGAGGACACTCCCAGGTGTGTGGGTTGTGATGAACCAGTTGAGATAGCACTGGGTGGAAAGTCTTTTCCTTCTCTTGAATCCCACATTTGTCCCTCTGTCCTTCCTGTCCCTCCAGTGTTTTGCTCCCTTCGAGCTGATCAGGTACAATGTGGAGGAGGACGAACCCGTCCGTGACGCACGAGGACTCTGCATTCCTGTCAGCCCCGGTAAGGGAGAAGCCTTCACAGTGACTTCTAGGTGGGACAGAGAGGGGAGAGGCAGCAAACTCACCTCTTGGCCCTCATCATCATCATCCTGGGGATAGAAGCCACCAGAAACCCCTCAAAGAATCCACAGTGTCACCCCATAGCACCTAGTAGGGCATGCAGGGGATGTCCTTCCACATCAAAGGCACCTCTTGGTCCTTATCATCATCATCCCAGGGACTGGAAGCCACCAGAAACCCCTCAAAGATCCCAGAGTGTCACCCCTGAGCACGTGATGGAGCAGAGGTGACATTCCCCCAAACCAAACCCACCTCCTGATCCTCAGCAGCAGCAGCAGGTGGTGGAGTCACAATCCCTGGAGGTGTTTAAGGAGACACCGGACATGGCACTTGGTGTCATGGTCTAGTTGACATGGTAGTGTTAGGGCACAGATTGGACTCGATGCTCTCAGAGGTCTTTTCCAACCTGAATTATTCTGTGATCATAATCTTGGGGACTGGAAGCCACCAGAAAGCCCTCAAAGAAGCCAGAGTGTCACCCCTGAGCACCTGGTGGGGCACACAGTTGACATTCCTCCATACCAAAGGCACCACTTGGTCCTCATCATCATCCTGGGGGCTGGAAGTCACCAGAAACCCCTCCAAGAACCCAGTGCATCCCCCACACACATGGTGGGGCACAGAGGTGATGTTCCCCTATGGCATCCAACCCCTTTCTCCACTCCCAGGTGAGACAGGACTGTTGGTCATCAAGATCACCAAGAACACCCCATTCCATGGCTACGCTGGTGACTCCCAGAAGACAGAGAAGAAGGTCTTGAGGAATGTCTTGGTCAAAGGTGATGCCTACTTCAACAGCGGAGACCTCCTCATGATGGACCAGGAGAGGTTCATCTACTTCCAGGACCGTGTGGGAGACACTTTCCGGTAACTCTAAGGTTCTCCCGTGTGGTTGGTGCCACCCACCAGCCCCAACCTCCTCACAGCTCCATCTCTTCTCCTCCCCAGGTGGAAAGGTGAGAATGTGGCCACAACGGAGGTAGAGGCCACACTTGCCATGGTGAACTTCATCCAGGAGGTCAATGTCTATGGTGTCTCTGTGCCAGGTGAGTGGGACCGAAACAGAACCTGGTGGTGATTGGGCCATGTCCCCACGTGGTCTGAGAGGCCATCGGGAGGTTAAAGGGGGACTTGGTGGCCCAAACTGAGCATCCAATGTTGTTTTGGGCACACAACGTCCTTCACAATGGCTCAAGGAGCCACCAAAAAAGGCCAAACAGGACTTGATTGACCAAAGCAAGTGTCAAGTGCTGGGCTGGGTCCACATGGCCATGAAGGAGGCAAAAGTGGGGAACACCCACCCAAAATGAGCATCTGGTGTTGCTCTGGGTACATCACTGCTGTCCCAGTGGCCTCCAAGGTGCCTCAAATGGGACAAACCCACCCAAAACCAGCACCCAGTGTCATTCTAGGAAACAGAATCAAGTGTCAGGTACCAGTTTGGGTCCGCATGGCCATGAAGGAGGTAAAAGTGGGGAATGTCTGTCCACTCAAAATCACTATCCAGTGTCGCTCTGGGTAGGACATCACCATCCCAGTGGCCTCCAAGGTGTCTCAAGTGGGACAACCCACCCCCAGCTCACCATCTGGTGTCCTTCTGACCATGTCACCATCCCAAGGCACCTCAAGTTGGCCAAACCCAACCAAACCACATTTGGCCACCAAGAGGTCCTCAGGCAGCCCCCTAGAAGGTCCCCCCCAGGCTGGGGTTCCAGGCTGAGGTGGGCTCTGTGCTCAGGGTGTGAGGGACGCTGTGGCATGGCTGCTCTGCGCCTGAAGGACGGTGCCAGCTTTGACGGTCGCAGCCTCTACGCCTTCACACGTGACACTCTGCCTGGGTACGCTGCCCCACGCTTCCTTCGCATCCAGGTCAGTGGGAGCAGCTCGAGGGGTGTCCGCGGGAGCTTCGGGGGGGGTTGGAGAGCTCTGTGCTCTGGATGAGGGGTGAGGTGGCAGTGACCAGGACCGACTGCGGTGTTGGTGTCCACCCCAGTTTGGCAGGATGGTGGTGAGTACATGGTGTTGGGGGTTACCCACTCCTGGGGATAGGGTTGTGCCAATGGAGTCACCCTATGCCCATGGGACTCACTCAATGCCAAGAAGGGTCATCCTGTACCAATGGAGGTCACCTGGTACCAAGGAGGGTCACCCTGAGCCTATGGAGGTCACAGTGTGTCCATGGGGTTCACCAATGCCAATGGAGGATCACCCCATACCCATGGGGGTCATCCAGTGACAACGGGTGGTAACCCAGTGCCCATAGAGTTCATCCTGCACCTATGGGTGTCACCATGTGCCAGTGAAGGTCATCTGGTACCAATGGAGGTCACCCAGTGCCCATGGAGGAGACCCAGTGCCAATGGGGCTCACCCCATGCCAACAGGGGCCACCCTGAGCCCATGGAGGTCACATAGGGCCAGGAGAGGTCACACAGTGCAAATTGGAGTCACCCATGGTGATCACCCAATGCCAGTGGAGGAGACCCAGTGCCAATGGGGGTCACCCTGTGCCAATGAGGATCACCTGGTACCAACAAGGGGTCACCTGGTACCAATGGGGGTCACACTGTTCTCATGAGGGTCACTCAGTGCCAGTGGAGGAGACCCAGTGCCAATGGAGGTCACATAGTGTCCATGGACGTCACAGTGTGCCAACGGAGGAGACCCAGTGCCCATGGGGGTTACCCAGTGCCAACGGAGGTCACGTAGTGTCCATGGAGGTCACAGTGTGCCAATGGAGGAGACCCAGTGCCAATGGGGGTCACCCTGTGCTCATGAGGGTCACCAAGTGTCAATGGAGAAGACCCAGTGCCCATGGGAGTCACTCGGTGCCAATGGAGGAGACCCAGTACCCATGGGGGTCACCCAATGCCAGTGGGGGGTCACCCCATGCCAACAGGAGTC
Organism: Acanthisitta chloris; assembly: GCF_000695815.1. Classification (NCBI taxonomy): domain Eukaryota; kingdom Metazoa; phylum Chordata; class Aves; order Passeriformes; family Acanthisittidae; genus Acanthisitta; species Acanthisitta chloris. The sequence goes on along the minus strand of NW_008670152.1, from coordinate 1,822 downwards.
ATCCAGTCACCCTGTGCTGATGAGCATCACCTCATACCAACAGGGGGTCACCTTGTACCAACGGGGGTCACCTTGTGCCAATAGGGATCACAATGTGCTAATGGTCACCCTGTGCCAATTGGGTGTCACCTAGTTGGAGTCACCTAATGCCAGTGGGGGATCACCCTGTGCCCACGGGGGTCACAATGTGCTAATAGAGGTCACCTGGTATCAATGGAGGTCACCCTGTGCCAATGGGGGTCACTCAGTGCTCATGAGAGTCACCCGGTGCCAACGGAGGAGACCCAGTGCCAAGAGAGGTCACCTTGTGCCCATGGGGGTCACCCTATGCCAATGAGAGTCATCCAGTGACAGTATAGGTCACCCTGTGCTGGTGAGGGTCACCTGGTACCAAGTGGGGGTCATCTTGTGCCCATGGGGGTCACCCTGAGCCCATAGAGATCACCCAGTGCCAACCCCGCCACATGTCCCCCCCCAACGACACATCCCAACACCAGTGACCCAAATGGTCCCCATTTCCCACGATGGCACGTGGTGACAACCTCAAGGTCCTCCATGTCCCCAGGACGCTCTGGAGATCACAGGGACCTTCAAGCAGTGCAAGGGCAACCTGGTCAAGGAGGGCTTCGACCCCCACATCATCAAAGACCCTTTGTTCTTCCGCGACGATGCCAACAAGTCCTACGTCCCACTGACCCCAGACACATTCGCTGCCATCAGGGACAAGAAACTCAGCCTCTAGCAGAGCTCTGCTAATTAATTCAGGGAGGATAATTCATTAACAAGGCTAATTGGGGGCTAATCAGGCAGTCTGGACTCCCCGGGGGGGGTGTTGTCCCACTCAGTGTTGTGTAAATTAAAGCCTTAATTCCCATTCTTTGGGTGCTGGAGCCCTGAGGGATGTTTTGGGGGGTTGAACCCCCCGTTTTCCTGTCTAGGGAACAGAGATGCCCCAAATCCTTGTGGCTGTGCTGGGGCAGTTGGTTCAGTTCTGGATCTGATGCCACAAAACTCTTCCTGGTCCTACCTTGGGATCATTGTGTTGCTTCAGCTCATCGAGTCGGAGCAAATCCCACTTGTTCCTGCCCATAAATTCCCACAGACCTCTGTAAATTTCCCATAAATTGTCATAAACCCCCATAAATTCCCCATAGATCTGCACAAATTTCTATAAATCCCCACAAATCTCCATAAACCCCATGAATTCCCATAGATTTCCATAAATTCTCATACAACCCCATAAATCCCCATAAATTTCCACAAACCTCCACAAATTACCATAAATCCCCATTAACCTCTGTAAATCCTCACAGATCCCCACAGACTCCCATAAATCTTCATAAACCCCTGTAAATCCCTATAAACCCTCATAAATCTCCATAAAACCCTACAAACCCTCATAAATTCTCATGAACCCCCACAAACCTCCATTAAAAAACCCAATAAATCTCCATGAATTTTCCATAAAACCCCATAAATCCCAATAAATCTCCAGAAATCCCCAGAAATTGCCATCAATCCCCATAAATTCCCATTAATCTCCATAAATCCCCACAAACCCCCACAAACTCTGATAAATCTCCCCAAATTTCCATAAATCACTACAAAACCCCATAAATTCCCAATAATCTCCATAAATCCCCATAAACCCCCACAAACTTCCAGAATCCCTACAAATCCCCCTAACTCCTTACAAATCCCCATAAAACCCCATAAACCTCCATAAATCCCTATAAACCTCCAGAAACCCCCATAAATCTCTATAAATTTCCCAGAAACCTCCATCAATCCCCATAAACCCACCAAAATCCCAAGAAACCCC
>NW_008670151.1:0-897 GCF_000695815.1 Acanthisitta chloris | reverse complement strand
GCTTGAAGGAAACGTGGGTGCTAGCGAGCGCGTTTTAGGGCATTCTCTTCGTATTTTGCAGTCTACGTGAGTTAATTCCTATTCCTGTATAACAGGAAGGGATTTTTTATGTATATATATGTTTTCCCCCTTAGACCAGAAGGATGTTTATTTCCTCGAGAAATGCGTTTTAGAACTGTGCCATGGAGATGTTCACCGTTTTAAGCTGTTTATAGCTGTTACCGCTGTTTATAGTCCTTACTCGCGCGGAAGTTAGTTGGGCTGTATGTTGTGGGAGTGTTTGTGAATGTGTAGGATTTGCCTTTTGAAACCTTTCTGAGTGTTCGGAGCAGACGTGTGCGTTCTGCCGAGCTCCTCTCAGGTGTGCGCAGCTGGCACGGCGAAGTGAGCCGCGAATAGTCTGCGACTCAGGTGTTGCTTGCTGCGAGATTAGCTGCTGATGTGCTTGCTCTTAAGTGTCCTTCGCTGAGGCAACTGGTTTCAGCTGCTGAATTTGTGGTAATTATTCACATCCCAGGGTTCTTACTGTCTGCTGGCCCAACAGACTCCTAACTGCTTCGCGGCAATGTGAGAGTACGCAGTAGAAACTTTTTTTACCCTCAGAGGGGTTTTGCAGCTGTGGTGTTGGAGACTCACTGCCAGAGAGGGAGGAAAAAGCTCCGTTTGGATTCTTGGGTGGGCAGTAAGAGGAAGGAGGGTGCAGGCGTTGGAGGATTAAGTATGAGACTTAAGTATGAGAATTCTAAGAAGAGCGAATAGGTTCCATGTCAGGTTTAATGGCTCGTGAAAGTTAATAATGTTCTTGATCTTCTTTAATTGCGAAATCCCTAGGAAAAAGAGGAAACCAATACATGCATAGAATAATGTAAAAAGTGGTGATTGTGAGAAGCGTTATGT
>NW_008670150.1:0-1108 GCF_000695815.1 Acanthisitta chloris | reverse complement strand
GTCCTCATGCCCATCCGTGTCCTCATCCCTGTCCCCATCACCATCTCTGTCCTCATGCCCATCCATGTCCTCATCCCTGTACTGTCCTCATCCCTGTCCTGTCCCCTATTCCCATCCCTGTCCTCATCCAAGCCCTGTCCTCATCCCTGTCCCTATCCCCATCCCTGTCCCTGTCCTTATCCCCATCCCTATCTTCATCCCTGTCCTGTCCCCATCCCTATCTTCATCCCTGTCCTGTCCCCATCCATGTCTCTGTCCTTATCCCTATCCCTGTCCCCATCCCTGTCCTGTCCCCATCACCATCCCTGTTCTCATCCCTGCCCTGTTGCCATCCATCTTGTTCCCATCTCCATCCCCAACCCTGTCCTCATCCCTGTCCTCTCCCCATCCATGTCCCTGTCCTCATTCCCATTCCTGTCTTCATCCCTGTCCCTATCCTCATCCCTGCCCTGTCCTCATGTCCATCCCTGTCCTCATCCCTGTCCCTGTCCTCATCCATGTCCCTGTTGTCATCCCCATCCCTGTCCTCATCCCTGTCCTCTCCCCATTCATATCTCTGTCCTCATACCCCATCCTTGTCCTCATCTCTCTTCTGTCCTCATGCCCATCTGTGTCCTCATCCCTGTCCTGTCCCCATCCATGTCACTGTTCTTATCCCTATCCCTGTTCCCATCCCCATCCCTGTCCTCATCCCATCCCTGTCCTCATCCCTGTCCTCTCCCCATCCCTGTCCTGTCCCCATCACCATCCCTGTCCTTGACCATGTCCTGTCCCCATCCCTGTCCTCTCCTCTGTCCCCATCCATGTCCCTGTCCTCATCCCACTGTGGGTACAGATGTGGCACTTGAGGTTGTTCTTCCCATCCCCAACCCACCTCAACACCTCCATCCCAGTCCCTCCTCTCCCCATCCCATCCCATCCTTTCCTCATCCCATCCCTTCCCCATCCCACCTCCTCTTGACCCCATCCCACTCCATTCCTACCCCATCCCACCACCATCTGACACCATCCCACCTCCTGATCCCATCCCACCTCCTCCTGACCTCATGCCATCCCATCCCACCTCCTCCCCACCCCATCGCACCTCCTCCTGACCCCATCCCATCCC
>NW_008670149.1:0-1913 GCF_000695815.1 Acanthisitta chloris | reverse complement strand
CCAGGGGGATGAGCACTGCCCTAGTGCTGCTGCCACACTGGTCTTGAGCCAGGCCAAGATGCTCTTGGTCTGTGCATACTGTCCCTTCAGATACTGACAGACAGTGACAAGGTCCATCTCAGTCATCTCATCTTGAGACTGAACAGGCTCAACTCCTTCATTGTTTCCTCATAAGAGAGATGCTCCAGTCCCTTAATCATCTTTGTTGCCCTCCCCTGGACCTGCTCCAGGAGCTCCATGTGCCTCTTGTCCTGAGGAGCCCAGAACCAGACACAGCACTCCAGATGTGCCTCACCAGGGCTGACCAGAGGGGCAGGATCACCCCCCATCCAAGACATCGATGACTGAGTTAAACAATATTGGCCCCAGTATGGACCCTGGGGGACACCACTGATGACAGCCTCCAACTACGCCTTGTGCTGCTGATCACAACTCTCTGGGATATGCTGCTCAGCCAGTTCTCAACCCACATCACTCTCCACTCATCCAACCCACACTTCTGCAGTTTGCTTATGAGGATGCTGTGGGACACAGTGTAGAAAGCCTTGTTGTTTGTTCTCAAATACATACAGAACTCAAATCTAAGTCATCCCAATGTTGTTTTGTGGTGGCTGAAACCTGAAGAACTATCCTGCCTTAAGATGATTACCAAGCAACAAAAGGAAATAGGTATCTTCCTTTATTTTTCTCTCAATTTTTAAGGACTACTAGTATTCACTATACATATCTGTTGCTGTTCTGGGCTGATACTTAGTGTGGCCATCAATTATCTCACTCAGTCTCTTGCTGAGCCCAAGTCCAGCTCAATACTCTGAACTGTTCATATTAGAAGGGCATAACAGCAATTTATTCGGATATAAGAAATGCAACAAAACACTTTCTGTGTTCATATTAGAGGGGCATAATAGCAAGAAGTATCATGAAATACTTTCCACGGGGGACAGAGGAGTTTTGTGATCTTACCTCAAGGGAAATCATAATAAATTGGTAGGATAATGATATAATATTGATAGATCAGATAGATCATTGGTAGTTTTTTTATAAGATATGGATATGATGATTAAGCAGCCTAAATGGGTAATTTGTAGGCTCTTATAACTTAACAGCAACACCCATAGAATCATGATGCATGATGGTGATAGATTAGGTAGATTATTGATGAGATATTGATACTATGATGATAAATGACAAAATAAGAAGACTAAATGGGTAATTTGTAGGTTCTTATAACTCAGCAGCAACAATCACAGAATCATCAAGGCTGGAGGAGACCTTTAAGATCATCAGATCCAGCCATTAACCTGTCCCTGCTATATCCTCTAAACCCTAAACCAAAACCTAGGTGTGTTTTAAGACACTAATATCTGAAAATAGAAAAAAAAACCTATTTCTTTAGCGAAATGGCAGGTAACAATTTGATTCACTACTACACTTGTTCAGCACACACACCCAGGAACCTTCCAAACACGTAGAGGTGTACTCGATCTCTTCTCCCAGGTGAGTAGGACAAGAGGGCACAGACTCAAGCTCTGCCAGGGGAAGTTTAGGTTGGATATTAGGAAGAGATTTTTTACAGAGAGAGTGATCAGGCATTGGAATGTGCTGCCCAGGGAGGTGGTGGATTCACCATCCCTGGAGGTTTTCAAGCTGAGACTGGATGTGACACTTGGTGCCATGGTCTCTTAACCACAGTAGGGTTGGACTGGATGATCTTGGAGGTCTCTTCCAACCCGGCTGATCTGTGAATTTTCAATTAAAGCAGGGAGCACTGACCTTTTTCGCGGGGGAAGTTTAGGTTTGCCGCAGCCAATTGAACACCTATCCTTTTTTGATGGGAGATGTAGTCATTACGTCCCGGCCCGCGGGCGCCATCTTGTCTCGCTGCTGCGCGGGGCATGCTGGGAGGTGTAGTC
>NW_008670148.1:3701-6431 GCF_000695815.1 Acanthisitta chloris | reverse complement strand
GCAGTTCCTGACCAAGAGTCCCTCTCTGGCTCTCCTGCAGTCCCTTCAGATACTGGAAGGCTACTATGAGGTCTCCACAGTCTTCTCTTCTCCAGGCTAAACAGCCCCAACTTCCTCAGCCTGTCTTCATAGTGAAGATGCTCCAGTCCTCTTATCAACTTCATGGCCTCCTCTGGACTTGCTCCAACAATTCCATGTCCTTCTTACACGGAGGGTTGGGACTAGATGATCTTTAAGCTCCATTCCAACCCCTAAAATTCTATGATTCTATGATTCTACCAACACCATCATGCCCTTGGCTGAGCAGTTTGCCTGGGGGAAGTAACCAAGCTGTGACTCCAACCCTGGACGTGCCCAGGGTCGGGTAGCAGAGGCTGCAGGAGAGGCTGTGGCTGTGAATGTCTGACTCAGATGGCAGCAGGTTGGCATTCCTTCAAAGAGCTTTGCTTTGGCTCTTTGTGGGAGGTGTAAATGAGCTGAATGGAGCTGCTGAAGGCTCTCCCGTGCCAGTTATTAGCAAATTCCCTGCTATATATAGCTCCTGCCTGACTCCCTTGGGCTGAGCAAGCAGAGTGGCATGTGAGCTATCACTCTGGTCACGTTCTCCTCTTGATTACACACATCTTGTTTGCTTGCTTGATTGTGGTGATGTAAGGAAGGCCAAAAGAGGCTGCAATGCTTCAAGGCTTCAACATGCCACAGCTCCAGGCTCCAAGTTCCAGGTAGGAGCTACCTGAAGCAGTGGCTTTCCAGGATATCACAGCCTTCACTAGGAGCAGAGCTTCAGACAATCCTCCTTGGAAGATTTATATTTTCTTTTCAGGCAGTTTCCAAGCTGTTTCCCCATCCCTCTGGCCCAGCAATGGGTCATGTGCAAGAAGGGAAGCAGTGGGAGACTGGCAAAATTGCACTGGCAAAAGGAAAAAGGAAAGCAAGGGAAATTCTTCCTGTGCCAAATCAATCGGAGGTTTTTCAGCATTTTGGTTAGTTTTCCTGGTGGTTTTCATTTCTCTGCATTCTGGATTGGCACCAGGATCTGTTCAAACAGCACCAGGGAGCTCACCAGATTCCAGCTTTCTCCAAGGAGAATGGAGACACTTATCCTGTGCCCAGAGTCTGCTTAAGCTAACCCAGTATGAAGGTGCCCACTTGGTACAGATCAACAGTACCTATTCCCCTTCTGAGCTGCTTCATTCCCTCAGCCAAGCAATTTTTGGCTGAAGGTCCTTTCCTCCAGCACTTTTGAGGAGCAGCAAGTACAGCTGGAGCTTCACTCCATCAGTTAGGGATGAGGTAAGGAAGTGACTAGGGTCAGTGAACCTTTCAGTGTCCCACAACCTCATCACCCCTCAGTTAGGAGACACCAGGCTGCCTGAGGGCTCCTCCTTCTCTGGGTCCTCTGTGCCAGGGTAAAAGAGCTGCAAACCCTCTCTGGGCTGAGTTTAGAGTCTCAGGTCCCTGTCACACCCCATTTCCAGCACTCATCACACAGCCTGTTTGCAGCACTTGTTTGCACTTACAAGGTCCTGAGGATGTTGGTGCACAAGGGCCATGGAGGTTAACTATCCCCCTTAGTTAGGGTTTAGAGACTCTAAACCTGACACTCTAAACATGAGTTTAAACTTGACTCTAAACCTGAGTTTAGAGTCTCAAGTCTCTTGTCACACAGTTTTCAGCACTTTTTGGCACTCACAAGGCTCTGAGGATGCTACTGCACAAGGACCATGGAGGTTAATAACTCTCCTCTAGTAGGGGTTTAGAGACTCTAAACCTGACTCTAAACCTGAGTTCAGTCTCAGGTCCTTGTCACACACTGTTTCCAGCACTCATTGGCACTCACAAGGCCCAGAGGATGCTGCTGCACAAGGGTCATGGAGGTTAATTCCCCTCCTCTGCTGATGTCATTCTCAACCAGTGACCCCAAGGGTTAAGGAAGGTTGTGTCACACCCAGACAAACCCAACTGTGACCCTGCACATCCCATCTGGGTGCTCTGCTGTGTCCCCACAGATGCTGGTGGCAGGTCCCAAGAGCAGGGCCCCTCCACCATGGTCCCATCCAGCCCTGGTGGCAGGTGCTGAGTGTGCCAACAGCTCCCAACAAGCCCCTGGGGTAAGATATCCCACTCATGGGCCAACACTGAGCCCCTTGCAGTGCTGAGGGGGTGTGTGTGTGTATGTGTGTGTGTTGGCAGGATCAATTCACATTCTTGGATCTTCACCAAACAGCTTTGACTCTGTTTGGGCCAAATTCCCAAAGGGGCCCCTTCTCTGCTTCCATGTTGGCTGTGGCCAAGGTCTCTTGAGAACAGACTGGTCCAAATTGGAATATGTTGTAGATAAACAGTGTATCAGGGTATGGCATGTACCCAATAGCCTGAGCCAACCTCCAGTGCAAACCTTGCCCACAAACCCAACACTCCTGGAGAGATCCCAGAGGACCATGCTGATGGCTCTGGGCCCACCATGGATGAGGTACACCTGGAGATCCTCAATCCCAAGAGTAATCTCAGCAGTCAGGATATTTTCCCTTTGTTTGTGACATCCCACTTGTTGTTCCTGGCAGGATTTTAAGACCAGGAGGAATAATTTCAGGATCATAATGAATTTCAGGCACTGCTGACCCATCCCAAAGTGGTGGCAGCAGTAGGTTGGTGGTGACTCACATCTGCAGTATGTGGCTGTGCTCTATCTGCACTGGCCTGTGGTGTCCTTATCATCAGCCTCATTCA
>NW_008670148.1:0-3667 GCF_000695815.1 Acanthisitta chloris | reverse complement strand
CCCTAGAAGAGAAACATGAGCAGGAACTGCTTGTGTGGAGCAACAGGCTGAGCCAGGGAATGAACAGGGAGCCTTTTCTCAGGGAGACTCCTCCAGGCACCAGGACTATCTGAGGATTAATTACAGTAAATAAGAGAGACCTTTAGCAGCCAAAAGCACAGAGACAAAAGCCAGATCCAAGCTAAATGTTTCCAAGCACAGTGATGCCACTTGGGAATTCAAGCTCCAAGGCTGGAGGTTCAATGAAGCCTTTCAAGCTCTCCCTTGCATGGGAATATCCTGGGCAGGAGCAGGATGGAGAAATGGCACAGAGGAGACAACTCCTGGTGACCTGGATTGACCTGGATTGACTGTCCAGGCTCCATCAGAGGCAATCTATGTTGCCTCATGCCATACCTGGATCAACCCTCCAAGCTCCATCAACCCTCTTGGGGTTGATGATCCCCCATACCTGGGGCTGATGCTGCAGGTGGATGCTCCTGGGAGTAGTGATGACCCAGATGTAGTCTGGTTTGGATATCCCAATGATGGGCATGGAAATAAAGCTCTGAGAATAGCTCAGTATGGATCATTTTACCTTGGCAGCTTCTCAAGGCTCAGACAAGACATTTGTGGGTGGTGATTTGAGTAAGGAATGAGTAAAATTTGATTAATGCTATCTAGGACTGACAGACAGAGACTCTCTGTCCCACAGAAGGCAGCAGATATGACACCACTCTGCCAGCCTCAAATACAGCATTTCATTTGAAAAGCAATTATAAATTTAGAGTCCATTTTCAACAATAAATTTGGATAAACTGATGATTTTCCCTCTGGTTTTTAAGATCTCAGTCAGGCTAAGCACAAAGAGAGGATGGAAGGGAAAGTACCTTTTCTGCCAACTCCTCTTTGTCTCAACTTTGTATTTAATGCATAAACCCACAGTGGCTACAATGGTATCACCTCCTTATGAGAGTCAGAGAATTCCAGACTGGTTTGGGTTGGAAAGACCTTAAAACCCATCCAGTCCCACCCCCTGCCATGGGCAGAGACACCTTCCACTAGCCCAGGTTGCTCCAAGCCCCATCCAGCCTAGCCTGGAACACTCCCAGGGATGGAGCAGCCACAGCTTCTCTGGGCAACCTGTGCCAGTGTCAGCACCTCACAGGGAACAATTCCTTCCCAATACCCCATCTATCCCTGCCCTCTGGCAGTGGGAAGACATTCCTAGTGTCCTGTCCTTCCAGGCCCTTGTCCCAATCTGCAGCGCTCTTGGGGCCCCTTTGGGAACTGGAAGGGGCTCTAAGGTCTCCTTGGAGCTTCTCTTCTCCAGGTTGAACACCCCCATCTCACCCAGCCTGGCTCCATGGCAGAGCTGCTCCATGGCTTTAGTGATCTGCAGAAGCATCACTGATGGATGGTACAAGAGCAGGGAGAGATTTCAGTTAATATCGAATCTAAATTTCCCCTCTTTCAGTGTGAATCCATTCCCCATTGTCCTGTCACTACAGTCCCTGATGAAGAGTCCCTCTCCATCTTCCATGTAGGCCCATTCAGATACTGGAAGTCTCCACACAGCCTCCTCCCCTCCTTTCCTTTCCTTTCCCTTGTCTCACCTGTTTAATTGCACATTTGCATTTCTTTGAGAACACCAATTGTCACTGCAAGCACAGGTTTGTGTGGGCTCCTGCCCAAGGCAAGAACTTGAGTTTCTCCAAGGGACAACACAGACTTCCAGTCACAGACTTGTCTGGCCTCTGTTGTTGGTCTCCACCTTTCAGCCCTGTGATTTCCAAACTGGTCCTCTTATCTCCCACAGCTTATGGTCATGTCCAAGGGCACAACTAGGTTCCTAAAGCACTTGAGAGATTTTCCTAGTCACCCCACCAATGACTCCAGGGGGGGAATAACCATGAGCACAAGGGTCAGGCTTGGTCTTGAAGGAGGTTCAGGCAGACGTTGCAAGGAGCCAAATTCTCCCCTGAATTAGCTGGACTTGGAAGAAACACACACCCTTGGAGAAACCTTCTCTCACAAGAGGATCCTACAACACCTATCCACCCTGTAGCACCCCTGATGTGTAGGACCTTGGAGATAAAAGTGGGAACATGCAATATTTCCCTTGTGGAGCTTCTCCTCTAAATCCAGATGGATAACAAACATGCTAGGAAAATGCAGATATTATGCAAGGAGAGGAGATGCAGAAACACCATTGGAAGGTGCTGTGGCCAAGGTCTCTTGAGAACAGCCTGGACCAAGGTGGAATATGTTGTAGATAAACAGTGTATCAGGGTATGGCATGTACCCAATAGCCTGAGCCAACCTCCAGTGCAAACCTTGCCCACAAACCCAACACTCCTGGAGAGATCCCAGAGGACCATGCTGATGGCTCTGGGCCCACCATGGATGAGGTACACCTGGAGATCCTCAATCCCAAGAGTAATCTCAGCAGTCAGGATATTTTCCCTTTGTTTGTGACATCCCACTTGTTGTTCCTGGCAGGATTTTAAGACCAGGAGGAATAATTTCAGGATCATAAGGAATTCAAGGCACTTCTGACTGTGGAAGGAGCTGCTGGAAGAATCATCAATAGGGGAAAAAAGTCTGCATTCCTGGAAGAATCATCAATAGGGGAAAAAAAATCTGCATTAATGGGTTTGTTTTCTCCTCTCAGATATGCATCAAATCGATACACAACGCTGGACTTTTTAGGGAAATGCAGGGATTTTAAGGAAATAAGGATGGTAAAGTAAAATCCCACTAGATGGCACTCGGTGAATGTGCAGAATTCACTTCCCAGCTCCAGCAGAGCCCTGGGCCAGATGGAGCTGCCTGTGAACTTGCTGCAGTGCTGAGCAGCCTGGCAGGGCTCTTCCCATCTCCTCTGAGTCCCACAAGCACCACCATCCTGAGCACCAAAGCCTGGTGTCTGCATCCAACCTGCCATCACAGCTTGGATGTCTCTGGGTCAGTCATCAGGGGGATCTGCTCCCCCTTGGGTGCTGTAGTTGGTGGGTCATGGGTGGGAAGTGATTTGCTGGGATGAAGCCAGGACACCTGTCCTCCTGCTCTTGTTGGGATCTTCAGCCAGCCAGCCAGGAAGGAAGGAAGGCATCACAGTGGTGTCCCCAACATCCAACAGCCTTGTGCTGAGGCAACAGAAAATTTGCTTTGCACTTGGACTGTTGGTGAATGCCAGGGAGGTGCCCCACGATGGGGCTGTAGGACAGAGCCAGTGGAAAAGGGCATCTTCCTCCTCCTGCTGCCCTTGCCCACTGCCTCCAGCCTGTCCCTCCAGCTGGGGGGACACATGTGGGGCACTTCTACAGGCTAGGCACAGTCAGGGGTCACTGCTGGGCTGAAGAAAGGTGGAAAAGTGATCCTGCTTTGCTTGGAGGAATATACTCATCAAAGAGGAGAAGATCTGGGGCCTTCCCAACTCCACAGCACAGAGCCAGGGCTGTGAATGAAGGGAGAACCAAACCCTACCAGGGCAACCTGCTGCATGCTGTGAGGATGTGGCTTGGGCTAGAGAACATCTAGCAAATCCCAAGCCTCAATCCTTTCTTCCCTCTGCCCTCAAACATGTGTGTGTCAGGCTCAGTGACACCTGTGGAAGCAGCTGAGCCCATGAGGGTCTGTTCTTCTCCAGGGTGAAGTCATGTGCTGCCCAGGGAGGTGGATTCAC
>NW_008670147.1:0-2488 GCF_000695815.1 Acanthisitta chloris | reverse complement strand
GAGCCGTGTAGGCTCTCCCCAGCCCCCCGGGCTGCTGCACCGCCCCGGGCAGGGCAGCGATGCAGGCTCCGGCCTCTTGCAGGTGTTTGGTCTCCCCATCTCCCACCGCCCCCCTGGGCGGCCCCATGGCCGTGGTGGGGCAGAGCTACCACCTCCACAGCCGCAGAGGCAGTGGGAGGACACTGCAGAGGGACGATGCTGTGGCCCCACGGAGCAGAGATGCAGAGGGGAGGTGGGAGGCAGAGTTGGGGATGGGCCCCTCAACCCCACCGTGTGCTTGGGCAAGGACAGATGTGTGTCCTGTCCTGGGGGATGGGGCTCAGCAGGTGACACGCCACCTCCATCCACACAGGTCCCCAGTGAACCATCTGCTGAGCTACAAACAAGGTGGTCCGATCAGCACACCAGTAAGGCTTGTCGCTGCCCCAGGCATCCCCTATCCTTTGCCCCATACCCCTGCCCTAACGCACTGTCCCCAGATACAACGAGCCCTGCGAGCGCTCACTGTCCCGCTGGAGAGGCTGCAGATGGTGAAGGGCCACATGCTGCAGGCATGTCACAAGGGGCTGAGCTCCCAGACACATGCAGAGGCCAACGTGCAGGTGCTGCCGACCTACATCTGCTCCACTCCCAACGGCACTGGTAAGGCAGCCCGGCCTGAGGATGGGCTGCTCTGCTACATGAAGCTCCACACACCTTGGCTCTGGGGGTGCTGGGAAGGGGTACACTGCTCAGTTATGAGGTCCATCAACCACCTTTGTGCTGCCTCTGCCAGTCCCCAGTGCAGTGGCAGAAGCCAGGAGCTGGTTCCCTTAAGGGAACCATGAGGGTCTCAGGCTCTTAGGAGCCTCCTCCAAAGGTGACTGTCCCTGGGTCAGGGTGAGGAGCAGATAGTAGGGGATCTGTCACAGGAAATGTGTCTGCCTGATGCTGCCTCCATTCCCCCATAGAGAAGGGTGACTTCTTGGTGGTGGAGCTGTGTCAATACCAAGTCCGGACCATGTTGGTGAGCCTCTTGGAAAATGGAAACCACAGCCCTCAAATGGTATACAAGGTCTACAGCATGTCAGAGGACATCATGCAGGGCCACGGGGAAGCGGTATGAGGAAGCCATGGCAGAGAGTGGCTGGTGCTGCACCCCAGCACCACATAGGCTCAGCAGGGCTCTGGGCTGGTGCTGGAGCTCTGGGCTGCTCACCCCTGGTGGTGCCTTTGCAGCTCTTTGAGCTCATTGCACAATGTGTGTGCCAGTTCCTGGCTGACACCAGCAGCTCCCAGCAACATCTCCCCTTGGGCTTCGTCTTCCCCTTCAGCTGCCGACAGACACAGCTGGACAAGGTGAGAGGGACAGCCCTGTCCTGGGGCTGTGACCACCCCCTTCCCAGCACAGCAGCAGTGGGGAGAGGAGCCAGCCCCATGCTGGAGGCCAATAGCTCTGCCGTGTGCTCTCCACAGGCAGAACTCATCTCCTGGTCCAAGGGCTTCGGTTGCAGTGAGGTGGAGGGGAAAGATGCTGTGCGGCTGCTGCAGTCAGCCATCAACAAGCAAGAGGTGGGGGGCTGTGGGGTGGGGGCACCTGGCTAAGGGCTGTTCCTGTGGAAGGGCTAATGATACTTTCACTTTGCTCCCGGCCAGCTCTGCCAGGTAGATGTTGTTGCCCTGATGCATCCATCACACTATAGGCACCATGATGACATGCAGCACAGAGGGGAAAACCTGTGAGGTCGCTCTGGTTGTGGGTGAGCAGTGGGCACCCCATGTGCCAGGGTAGTGAGTGCTAGGTGCCATGGCAGTGCTCACCCCCATCACTCCCTGCAGACACAGGCATCAGCTGCTGCTTCATGGCTGAGGGACATCAGGTGGAGATGCCAGAGACCACTGGGTGGATGTGTGTCAACACCAAGTGGGGCTGCTTCGGGGATGATGGCTCTTTGGATGACATCCTTACCCCCTATGACCACTGTGTGGACCAGGAATCCTCTGACCCTGGGAAGAATAGGTGCTCCCACCCCCCAGTGAGGGCAGGGTCCTCGGAGCTCCTGTCCATCCCTGAGCTCATTAGGCCCCACCTACAGGAACACAGCCCTCTGCAATGCTCCTGGGTGCTCTCAAAGGGCCAAAGGGTGCCAGGGGAGCACAACTGATCCCCATGTGGGCTGTACACAGATTTGAGAAGCTGGTGGGCAGCCTGTACCTGGGGGAGATCATCCGGCACACACTGATTGCCCTGACCGCTGAGCAAGCACTCTTCACTGGGAGCAGTGCTGCTGTCCTGAGGACAAAGGGTGTGCTCAACACCCAGCAGGTCCTGCAGATCATCAAGTGTCTGGGGACCAGGAGCTGCCGTGGGTGGGAGGAAGGGAGTGATGGGTACGTGCCCCTATCCGCCAGCTGGCGGCCCCGTAAGCCGGCGCTGTGCTCTCTGCCTTGCAGCAGCAGGGAAGGCACGGCCGAGGCGAGGAGGGCTCTGCAGGCTCTGGGGCTGCGG
>NW_008670146.1:1012-2285 GCF_000695815.1 Acanthisitta chloris | reverse complement strand
GATGGGGTGCATGAGGTGGATGCAGGTGGGATGCTCTGAGGATGACTGGATGCTCCAAGGTGGATGCAGATGAGATGATCTGAAGACAATGGGATACTTGAGGGCAGCAGGATACTCAGAGGTGGATGCAGATGGGATACCAAGGCTGACTGGATGCTCCAGGGCAGCAGGATACTCAGAGGTGGATGCAGATGGGATACCAAGGCTGACTGGATGCTCCAGGGCAGCAGGATGCTCTGAGGTGGATGTGGATGGGATGCCCTGAGGACAGTAGGATGCTTCAGGCCAGTGTGATGCTCCAAGGATGATGGGATGCCAGCAGGATGCCCCAAGGCAGCAGCAGGACTGGCTCCTGTGCCCCTTCGTGCATGTCCAGCAGCTCCCTGTGCCCATGGCCCCTCTGCCGGGCAGGACACAGCGTGCCAGCGGTACCCGAGGTATATGTGCCCACCTAAACACCCCCAATAAACACACTGTGCCCCCCAGCCCTGCCTGTGTCTGCCCACAGCTGCCGTGTGTCCTTCCAGCCCCTTCCGGGGGGTCCTACTCCATCCAGCATCCCACAGCACCAGGAGGGGGAACCCCTTGTTTTAGGATGCTCCAGGCACTCACTGTGGCTTGCCTGGTGTTTTTTCCAGCAGATCCCTTGACCCACGGCGCAGGTTGGGAAGTAGGAGGTGTTTCCCCAGGAGGGGAATCCCTGCTGGACTGGTTTTCCAGGGGTGTTTTTCCCTGTCTCCCAGGGATATAAATATGCATGTGAAAACCCACCAATTAAGCTAACAAATAAAGGTCTTCTCACACTAACAGGCGCCCTGGGGCACAGATGGATTTGGGGAGTAGAATTTGACCTCAGCAGTCTCCAGAGTCCAAATCTGATGACTTCCAGGGCACTGCCACATTTTCCTGCCTGTTTCCCTATGGGATTTTAAAGACCTGCCCTCCTTGTCCCCAGTACGACAGTGGGGTGCTCTGTGGGGTCCATCTGAGCACCCAAACCAGCAGCAGGTCCCCTCCAAAACTGAAAAGAAATCTTCAACGTCATTCAAAGGGGCTTTCCCTCTTCTCTCCATGCTTTGAGCATCTCAAAAGGCATCACACTCCCTGCAAACCCCAAGAGAAGTCCTTAGCATCACATGAAGGGACTTTCCCTCCCTTTGCTACCTATTCACTGCTTTAAAACCTTATATTTTTTGGTGATATAAAAAATTAGAATAATAGAATTTAGGGTTTGTAATGGACCTCACAGATCATCCAGTCCCAACCCCAGCCC
>NW_008670146.1:0-947 GCF_000695815.1 Acanthisitta chloris | reverse complement strand
TTAGGGCAGCCACCACATCCCTGGGCAACCTGTGCCAGTGTCTCACCGCCCTTAGAGTAAGAAACTTTTTTCTCACACTCAAATGAGTGTGTGCTAGCAGATCAGAAATCCAACTGAAACCTGGGCTGCATCTAAAGAAGTGTGGCTATCAGGTCAAAATAAGTGATTCTTCCCCTCTGCTCTCCTGTGACCCACCTGGAATCCTGCAAACAGTTCTGGTGTCCTCAGCATCAGAAGGACATGGAACTGTTGGAGCAAGTCCAGAGGAGGCCACAGAGTTGCTCAGAGGATTGGAGGCTCTCCATATGAGGACAGGCTGAGGGAGTTGGGGCTGTTCAGCCTGGAGAAAAGAAGGTTGGGTGGAGACCTCAGAGCAACTTTTCAATATCTGAAGCGGCTACAAGGAGCCAGAGAGGGACTCTGTGTGAGGAACTGCAGTGACAGGACAAGGGGCAATGGGTTCAAACTGAAGGAGGTAAAGTCTAGGTTGGATGTGAGAAAAAAGTTCTTTCCTGTGAGGGTGTTGAGACACTGGCACAGGTTGCCCAGGGGTGTGGTGGCTGCCCCGACCCTGCTGGTGTTCAAGGCCAGACTGGATGAAACCTTGAGCAACCTGATCTAGTGAGGAGGTGTCCCTGACCAGGACAGGAAGGGTTGGGACTAGATGACCTATAAAACCCATTTCAACCCGTGAATTCTATGACTTTATGACACATTAACCCTGTGTGCCGCACCGCTACCCTCGCTCCGCGCAACGCTTTCAGGATCGCTCTTGCCCTTTTAAGGCATTGCCCTTTTAAGGCGTTGCCATTTTAAGGCGTCGCGTTGCCCTTTTAAGCACCCCCTGTGGGGCCCGCAGGTCAGTTCTACGCCTGCGCAGTTGGGTGGCTGCAGATTTCAACCGGTCCCGTCGGTCCCGGGGGGGTCCCGGGAGGGTTTGGGGGCTC
>NW_008670145.1:0-1309 GCF_000695815.1 Acanthisitta chloris | reverse complement strand
GGATATTCCATACCATATGACATCACGTTCGGTATATAAATTGGGGGGAAGAAGAGGAAAGGGGGGACATTTGGAGTGATGGTGTTTGTCTTCCCAAGTAACCATTACACATGATGGGGCCTGTGATGATCCACCCTTAAGGGGAAGGAAGCACCTAAGATTTGTAAATGCCCATGGTCTAAAGGAACAACAAACGTCAGAGGGTCTGCAAACAATCAGAATATTTTATTAGCACATTACATACTTCTCATGGAAATTTGTATAAGTCCCTGACATGCTATATAAGCACATGGCAGTGGGTTTTGGATAAAGGGGAAGGGTGAAAGGGAAGATAAATTAAAAAGGGAGACATGAATTAGAGCAAGAAAAAGAGAAAAATAAAGAGGAAAAGAGAGAGAAAAAGAGAGGGAAAAAGACATCACCAGTCCTGCTTCCAGCGCCAATCCAGCTGATGGGATGTTGATCCTGGCTTGAGCATTGATCCAGGTGATAAGTGTTGATCCAGCTGTGTTGGTCTGGGGGATGATATGTCCAGAGGGTGCTGCCATGGGCTTAATGGGAGGAGGTATCTTCTCCACCTCAAAGATAGGTTTCTTGCTTTCTATAAGTTGTTATCTCCAGGAACTACAAGTACATTTCTCCCAGATGGGTGCTGCCCTTTCTCTGCATGACCCCCGTTCTCTAGCCAAATCTTGTTCTTATGGCACAGTCCTTGCTTGGCTCCACAGCCATCTGGTTATCAATGTTTGAGATATACACATTAGCCCCTTATCTTCTGGGAATCGAGACCTCAAAAGGGTCTCAAAAGAGTAGGTTTTAGTTATAGTAATTTCCCATCCTGGTTCAATAAAAAAACTGTTGTTCCACTTGGGTTGTTATTTAGGCAAGAAAAATAAGTTTCCAAGGCTGTTAAAAAACAGGAGCTCGTTAGACAGCACTAGTTCCTGGGAACAGTGTTTCTGATAAGCTCAGGAAGGGCTTAGTCCAGGTGCAGTCGGTTAAGGCTGAGGCCTAATGTACATTTCTGAGATCATAGTGCAGCCTGGGTGAGGGGGATGCACCATTACAATCCACCCCATGACTAAAGTCAACTTCTCTGAGCCTCTACATGTCCATGGTCTTCTGGAGATGGCTGAACACCTGCCTGCCCATGGGAAGTGGTGAATTAATTCCTTGCTTTGCTTTGCTTGTGTGCATGGTTTTTGCTTTCCATATTAAACTGTCTTTATCTCAACCCATAAGTTTTCTAGCTTTTACCCTTCTAATTCTCTCCCCAATCTTACTGGTGGGGAGTGAGCAAGTGGCTGCA
>NW_008670144.1:0-880 GCF_000695815.1 Acanthisitta chloris | reverse complement strand
GACTAAGAGCTTCAGGTGACCCCAGGTGGGATTGGGGAACAGGATTAATCCCTGGACACAACCAGGAACCCCAAGGGAAGCATTGGAGGATCTAAAAGTGATCCTGTGGCTCTGAGGAACTGTCTCCCCTTGGGAATCATCCCCAGCCCCACCAGTCCTTCCTGAGCTGCTCAATCCCCATTCCCAGAGGTTTAACCTGCCGGGAATTGGGGAATGGGGAGAAAAACTCTCCTCCTTGGCCTCCCCGAGCCCTGTGGGGCCTCCCGGAGGAGGGAGCAGGTTCCCAGGCCATTCCCTCACACCCAGATAAGCCACATGAGCACCCGATCAGGTTTCAAACCACCTGAGTCGCAGCAGTTGCAAAACAGCTCAGCCCCCACTCAGGGCCCTTTAACTGGGGAGTCACTTCAACCAACTCCCCTTTCACTCTGGGCCCAGTAAAGTTTAACCTAAACCAGGGCAGGGCAAGGCAAGGAGGTGGCACTGCCAAGGGGGCACTGGGGGAGGGTCTTGGGGGGTCCTCAGGGGTACCCACTGGCCCTGGAGGGTCCTTGGGAGGGTCCTCAAGGGGAAATGGAGGCTCCCTGGGGGTCCCAAAGGGTCCTTGGGGGCACTAGAGGAACTCCTTGGGGGTCCCAGAAGGTCCTCGAGGGCATCAGAGGAACTCCTCGGGGTCCCAGAGGGTCTTTGGGAGCACCTCGGGGGTCCCAGAGGGTCCTCGAGGGCATCAGAGGAACTCCTTGGAGTCCCAGAGGGTCTTTGGAAGCTCCTCGGGGTCCCAGAGGGTCCTTGGGGGCACGTCGGAGGCTCCTCGGGGGTCCCCGAGGGTTCTCAGGGGCACCGGAGGGGCCTGCCGAGGCTCTTACCCCGTCTCTCCCCC